>NW_022605139.1:0-66762 GCF_008692095.1 Etheostoma spectabile | reverse complement strand
AATGTTGGACTATCACATGGACTCTGAGGGTTTCTTCGAAGTATCAGGACTACGTGATGAGATTAGAGACACAGGTGTGACTATCACAGTGACTCTGGATGAAAGGGACATTGTTCCTGAACAGAAATGTTCTCAAGAAAAATGTTCAGGCCGTCAGATGTGTAACACAACACAGATACACACACACACACACACACACACACACACACACACACACACACCCACACACACACACACACACACACACACAAGCCAACACATATAAACAACATGTCCTTCATGTCCACTGGTATAAACAGCATATTAAACATTGTCCTCTGTGTCCACTGTAGTCACAGCATCTAAAGATACCTCCATGGGGGGGAGGGGGGGGGGGGGGGTGGACTATCACATGGACTCTATGAGGGTTTCTCTTAAGTATTAGGACTACGGGATTAGATTGAGAAACTGAACAGGTCCATCCAGGGGTACTGGACTATCAAATGGACTCTGGATGACAGGGACATTGTTTCTTATCAGGAATGTTCTTACAGTTTTTCTCAATTGTTTACACACAAATACTGGTACTTGAGACACATTAACCAACAACCATCACAATTGTCACTCAGTCACCAACCCCCTGTGAACCAATTCTGCCAAACTACAAGCTCAATTCCTGCTCTACACTCAGACTGCAGTTCTAAAACACACTTTTTTCAAAACACTCCACACAATTCCTGCCTTTGGCACAATTTCATGAAGAAAAAACTCTTGTCTTCACAAGGAACACACTGCCTTTCAAATATGCACACTGACTCATCACAGGGCAAACCCCCGTCCACACAGCTTTACAGTTAGCAATCAGAGCTTTAGCATTCAACGGCAAAAGGTGAGCTCTTCTGTTTTGGAGGATGGACGCCAACATTGGAAACAGAGTCAGAGCCAGAGGAGTGAGAGTAGTAGGAGGAGGTGGACGAGGAAGAGGAAGGGGAAGGACTGTAATCTCTGATGGGCAAAGAGTACAGCCAAAATGTGAGCAGGTACACTGTAGCATCCATCATCACAAATTTCCGAAATAAGAATAGGTAAGAAATCTACTCTCACTAAATATTGCAGTACTGCACAGTATTCCTACTTTGTATTCCTTCACAGTATTTACAGTATTTTACTATTTGTTTGGCAGAACAACACACAGGTGGTCGGGAACGTCTTCTGTCTCTTTGACAGGAAAACTGAACTCATGAATATGGTCCTAGAAAAATAATGCCATACATAACACTACGGTAAATGCAAAGAAAAACAATGACATATTCAAATATTGATAGGGTAAGCTCATCAACACTGGACAATGTCTTGTTCAGAAATCATCTCAGGATGAAGCCGGTCTACAGGGCGCCATTAGAACGCAGTTCAGAAAGAGTCAAAAGAATTGCAATATTACTAACAAACAAATTATATTGGGACAACGCAAGTTACGCAAGTTTCCACCGGCTGCTCTGGTTCATCACTGGTTCACTGCCCCCCCACCCAGGCTTTTAGTTGTTTATCTCCCTCCATATTCTCCATTCCTCAATCCTATTGAGGAATTGTTTCTTCTGCCTGGAGATAGAAAGTGTTTGACCAAAATCCACAAATGCTTATACCTCTCTCTCGCCGCTATAGAGGGACACATGTGGACATATAGCAGCTGATGCTCTTTCATGGCTGGAATCGCCATGGCGATATTTCTCCCGCTGCTTGGCCCGGGAAAACATGCGTGTTATGGTGGATGAGGTGCTGAGGGTGCCGACCGCATCAGAAGACAGGATGGAGCAAGTAGTTTTTTTTTGTTTTTTTACTGTAACTGTGTACAGTAAACTCTTCTGGTGTTTTGTATGTAGTGTATGTGCAACTTGTGTTGGTTGGGAATGGAATTTTACACTGTGTACATTGTTTTGTGGGACACATAACATATATTTTGTTACTGTGTATTTGTGTTTTCTGAGTATAAAAACAATATTCTCAAATATTTACAACACACTTATGTATGTACTGTCTGTAGTAAGTGTAACACTGAACAAAAAAGGCCTAATTCATATAATGAATGGAGATAAAGTGTTTTCCATCCATCCATGGTGTTTTACATTGAGCTCATCAGTGTTCAACTGCTTCTTATGAATGTCTGTTCATTTGATGGTTTGTGTGTGTCATTTGTGAAAACAAAATACCATTATGAGAAGAAATAACATTGTTTTGAATGTAAAGTTTAGTTTTTGCAGGAAAATGAGGGGTTTTACTTTGTGTGTGTTATTTTTGATTTGTGTTTAGTGTTCTGAGATATAGAGGGCATTCTTTCAGAAAAATGTGTGTAAACAATCGAGAAAAACTGTAATGTCTCCCATTCAGTTCTCAGCTCGCCGCCACAGGGGTCAGACCGTTCTCTTAATACATCCATGGGTCCGACCGCTCCCACACGTTACTCTTCTCGTCTCTACTTCTTTTTTAATTGCGCCTTGCAACCAGAGAAAGAAGAAGCTGCATACAATGTTTATTTGATCCAATGACACCGTGACATCTTCATAACTTCAGAGTCAGAGAGACGTCAGAACCAGTCTCAGCCTGTTCCCAGAGCCAGTTAGTGTAAGAGAAGTCCCCCATCAGGAATCTTTTAGTTTGCCTATTTATTTTAAGAGACTGATATATATATTTAAAAAAAAAAAAAGTATTTTATTCATTAGCATGATGGTTGACGTGAGCTTTTACTTTGAAAAGTAAGAGAGATAGCCTAATTGTTAAATATTTTATTCCAGATGCAAGGTTTATTTTGAAATTTAGATTTCGGGGACGGCACCGGGTGGGATGGCAGAAGGAATTTTTTTAGTTTGCCTATAATCTGCTTTTATTTTATAGACAGAAATGTTTTGTAAGTATTTTATTCATAGCATGACAGTCGACATAAGCTTATTTTATTCCAGATGCAAGCTTTTTATTTGAAAAGTAGAAGCTCGGGGATGGCACCAGGCGGGACAGCATGACATGGGATGCTCCAGGCTGCAGCCATACACTCTTGGACCCAGTCAGTGTGAGAGCAGTCCCCATCAGATGATGGAGTTCTACTATCTGTCCACTAGATGGAGCTAACTGACCATCTAATGAGCTAAAGATCAGCAACTTGTACAGCAGCAGGTATCTCTCCAAGTGGCCTCCGTGTGACATATACATCGACGTATACATTGTACTTTAGCTTTTAATACTTACTACCTTGTTACTTCCCCCACAACAGCCCCTGTTCCTCATGTGGCCCCTTGGGTAAATGAATTGCCCCCCCCTTTCCCTAGGACAATGTATTTAGGAGACAGGCTAAATTAATTCTCATACATCTGCTCATACGGGCTGTTTAGGTGTGTAGAAGCTAGCTGCTAGTCTGGGCCTAACCCTAGTTAGCGGAGCGTCTGTTCCCTGGAATGTTGTCGTTTCTTCTTCAGTTTTTTTGAGCCGGCACAGCATCGTGAAAACGTTGATCTACTGTCAGCTGTTGTCAGAGGACGCAGGGGAGGGAAACAAGAAATAAAAAAACAAACTCTCAAAACCCAAACTGCAGATCCTCTCACTGACAGTCATGAAGTTGTTTTCTGTATTTTGGTAGTTTAATGTAAAAGAAATACAGACACTTTAGGATCCTTTTCTGTGTGAAAGGGCCGCACACACCTCGTAAAACACAGACTGTCCTGTTTGTCCGCTTGTAGAGCAGATAGTTAAGTTCCGGCTGTAATAGGCCTGTGTGGTTAACTCAGCTGCAAACCCAGTAATAGATCTTTGGTTGGTCTGGAGTCCGGTCACGTCTACCCGCAACACTGAAGCCGGGATGGGATAGGAGTGCCAACCCTCTAATACGCACCACCACGCTGCTCTCTGGCCGCTGTCGCCAGTTTGGTGATTCTGGTGAAGCGTAGTGTTGAACATCAGCTCCTCTTACGTTACGCGTGCAATGGACCCGGCCAGCAGAGTTAAAACACTTCTATTGGAGGATTATAATATATGGTCTATTGGTGAAGCTTCATTGATCACTTTAAGGGGGGGGGCCATTTAGCCCCTACCGGGCATAAAATAATTCAGCAGAGTCACGGACATGTAGACCAGAAAGGGGGTAATCCCATACACCATAATATATTAATAATATAATCAATATCTATACAGTCTATGGGTAATCCCACGCATCCCGTTATTTCTTTCCAGCTAGAATATAAAGCTTTTTTTTTTACTTTCTTGAAACCTGGGTTAAAAAAAGTCGTAGTGTAGTATGTCGTAACAAGTCCAAATTTAAAGTTCTTGTTGTAAAACAAGAAGAACCTAAAGTCCTCTGGAGAATGCGGGCATTGATCCCGCTACCTCTCACATGCTAAGCAAGCGCTCTACCATTTGAGCTAATTCCCCCTTTTCAGAAATTGTCATATTATGTTGAAAATCCATAAAAGTCATAGTATAGTATGTCAAAAAAATCATAAAAGTCATAGTATAGTATGACAAAAAATCATTAAATGTCATTAAAAAGTCATAGTATAGTATGTCGAAAAATTCATAAAAAGTCATAGTATAGTATGACAAAAAATTCATAAAAGTCATAGTATAATATTCCTAAAAAGTTGTAGTGTAGTATGTCTTAACAAGTCCAAATTTGTAGTTCTTGTTGTAAACAAGAAGAATCTAAAGTCCTCTGGAGAATGCGGGCATTGATCTCGCTACCTCTCGCATGCTAAGCAAGCACTCTACCATTTGAGCTAATTCTCCTTTTCAAAAAAAGTCATAGTATGTTGAAAAAATCGTAAGTCATAGTATAGTATGACAAAAATTCATAAATGTCATAAAATTCATTTTAGAGTATGTCAAAAATTCATAAGTCATAGTATATAGTATGACAAAAATTCATAAAAGGCATAAAAGGCATAGTATAAGATGTTGAAAAATGTCATAAAAGTCATAGTATAGTATGTCAAAAATTCATAAAAAGTAATGTAAAAAACTAAAGAAGTCTCTTGGATGAGAGACAAAACATCTGCGGAGGACCTTTTACCAAGTCCAGTTGCCCTCGGCCTAGTTATGGACTTTTGGGGTAGTAGCATGGATCAGGAACCAAAATGGACACATCTGGACTCAATGTGGGCATTGTACGGCAATATTTGACACGTTTAGAGCAAAAAGACAATTATCAGTTTATTTCCCATCTGTCAGGTATATTTGTGGACTCAGTTGGACATTGTGGACAGAAACATTGGTGGATCTTGATTCCCACCACAGGATTTGGCCTGTATTGCACATTGCCTTCACATCCCGTGCAATGTATTGCCATTGTCAAGCACATTGCCACCCTGGTGACTTTCTTCCATGTCTCCATGAACGCCCATATATTTGGGCTGACAGTTGAGAAACCTTCCCTTGTTAACTATGACATGGATGACTGAGAAACTACCATTTCATGACGTTTAATTTACTATATCATAATTTTTCAAACAGGTCTTTCTGAACATCTGAAGGATCAGTCAGGATGGCCGAGCGGTCCCAGGCGCTGCGTTCAGGTCGCAGTCTCCACTGGAGGCGTGGGTTCAAATCCCACTTCTGACAATAATTGTTTTCCTTTGAACTAATGTCTGAGAGTTGATATTGGGAATAAAGAACTTAGCAGTTCTTTGTATTTAAGAGGACATGTGAATGAGCACGAGAAACGCAATTGAAGTACAGCGTTTTGTGAGCATCTTTATTGTCAACACATGTAAAGTTACTGCTGTGATTTAACTGAGGGATTCGGTGAAAGTTATCTTTTGTTTTTTTTTAAACTTTGGGTTGTGTACAGAACAGGAGAAAGGTTCTTTGTTGCATCCAGATTTTTATGTGTTACAGATAAAAAGCGCAAATTGACATAATTCCATCCAATACGGGCCAGACGGGTATGACAGATAGATTTTTAAATCCTTACAGATAAACAGTCATCGTAGCTGTTTGCAGGATTTCCGCAAAGTTTACCGAGATTAAACTGGGCCGTATAGTGGCGATTATACGAAAAGAGAGAGTACTTCCACTCGTTGTTAGCTGTCGTTGCTATGGGTAACAAGAGTTCACAGTCCCATGTTTCCTTAGGGGCCCGTAGTGGATGAAATGGTAAAACATTTGGCCCTGGATGCATAGAATGCCTGCCATATTGAACGACAAAATGTGGGTGTCCTGAAAAAAAGTTATTTAACTCTATCTCCCCCACCTCTTTCTTTTTGTTTCCTGTTATGTCTCAGCAAGAAGTATTATGCTTTTGGATCGTCTGTCCACCTCTACATCAGCATCAGAAATTCTTTATTGATCCCTGAAGGGAACACTGGAAAGAATGTTCCTTCGAGCAGGATTTGAACCAGCAACCTAAGGATTTCAGCTTTATACCTCTACAGTCCTCCGCTCTACCACCTGAGCTATCGAAGGGAGCTAGCACATACACACACACTTTCTATTCTTGTGAAAATGATAACACATGACCCCTGGAGGGAATTTCTGAATCATCAGGGCCTGTAGCTCAGTGATAGAGTGCACTTTCAGTCTCATGCCCAGATGTATTTCAATATTTGAAGTGAACAGTGTATTGCCCAGTAATGTGGTATAGTGGTGAGCATAGCTGCCTTCCAAGCAGTTGATCTGGGTTTGATTCCCAGCCATTGCAGTAGCTTTCTTTGAATGATGTTACTTGATTTTTTTTACAAGAAGTCAGCAGAAAGGTTACTTTCCCAACCTGGTTTGATAAAACATTAGATCTCTTTGGGCTGCGTGATTATGACCAAAGTGATTGATCAATATGGAGATCACGATTAATTATCACAATTATTTGTTGATTTTCTAATCTACGTCCTTTAGCTTTGGAACCCCCTTTCTCCACAGCTTTCAACTGACAGATATGGGTGGGGGAGTGGTCACTGTGTCCAACACTTTCTGTGTGATTCAGGTGGACATTGTGGACAGAAACATTGGTGGATCTTGATTCCCACCAGAGGATTTGGCCTGTATTGCACATTCCCTTCATATCCCGTGCAATGTATTGCCATTGTCAAGCACATTGCCACCCTGGTGACTTTCTTCCATGTCTCCATGTATTTGGGCTGACAGTTGAGAAACCTTCCCTTGTTAACTATGACATGGATGACTGAGAACCTCCTATATCATGACATGTTTAATTTACTATATTATAATTTTTGAGATGGGTCCTACGAAGCATTTATTGTATCAGTCAGGATGGCCGAGCGGTCCAAGGTTCAGGTCGCAGTCTCAACTGGAGGCGTGGGTTCAAATCCCACTTCTGACAGCTACTCTTTTTCTGAGACATGATATGACATGATATTCCCAATGATATGGGAATAGAGAACTTAGCAGTTCTTTGTATTTAAGTATTTAACAGCGTTTTGTGAGCATCTTTATTGTCAACACATGTAAAGTTACCATGTGTTTGTACACAGTAGACATATCTACTGCTGTATTCACTGTCAATGGCAAGTCCTTTAAAACCTGTTCTTGACTTGCTTTTTCCCACATCCTCTGATGCTTTGCTTGCTAAATGACTTAAGTTGGCCTATAATTGTTGCTTTTTCATCTTCGTTGTGATTGTTGTGTGCCTTTAACATCACGCATGTGGATATTATGAAAGAAACTGACTAGCAAACCCTTGCAAAACTTTTAAAGGTTCCATGGTGTAATGGTTAGCATTCTGGACTCTGAATCCAGCGATCTGAGTTCAAATCTCAATGGAACCTGTTTTTAAGCCACAGCACAGGTGAAAAAAATCAACCTTTCAACTTTCCACATCTAGTTTTAAAGTGAGCTTACAGGTTTAAGAACATACACTGCATGTCCAGCGATGGTGGTATAGTGGTGAGCATAGCTACCTTCCAAGCTGTTGATCTGGGTTCGATTCCCAGCCGTCGCAGTAGTCTTTGTTATGTGGTTACTTGCTTTATTTGTCAAGCAGTAACCAGAAAGGTTACTCGCCCAACCCAGATTTGATAAAATATTAAATTTCTGTTATGGTACAAATAAGGGAGCATATCAATCAATCAATCTGCCTCCACGAGGATCCACAGACGCAGGCAGTCCACTATAATTTGCAATTTGCCCGTGTCTGGTAACTACTACTAACCAATTAGAAAGTTTATGGACATTTGTGCAATAGGTATAGCACTAAGTTTCAGGTTGTTGTGGCCGAGTGGTTAAGGCGATGGCCTAGAAATCCATTGGGGTCTTCCCCGCGTATGTTCAAATCCTGCTGACAACAAGAGGCATTCTTCAAGAATAGTAGAAAACTGATAAATCATTACAGTATACCAAACTACAGATGTGCCTTCACAAGCAATATTGTGTTATCTCATAGGTACTGGAAGTCATCTGTCTCCACCAGAGTATTTCATTTCAGTCCAACATGCCATCCCGTCCACCGGGACTTCAGTGTACCGTTCCACCCCTTTAATACATGTCAATCAAGCTTAGCCTGTGAAGGCCACACAGTCTGATTAGTCAAGTGGAAACACCTGTGGGAGTGGAACATGGATGTGTAGAGATGGGCTTTCAAACAACGCACCTTTTTGACATGTCAAAGTAGGAAAAGCAAAGGTAGAAATAAAAATGAATTATGGCTTAACTCAGGTCACATTTTTACACGGGACATAAGGCATTACAAAGTAGGTGTTAACCCTTTCAAGTAACCATGTCCACCATGGACTAAACATACTTCAAGACTGACTATAACTTCAGTTAATCAGAAAGCTTAGCATGTTTTATTACCTTCACTGATGTTAGTTTTTCACATATTTACTACCATCACCACTCTGCTCATATTCCCTTCCTCAGTGCTCCATAAAGAAGCAAAGAACGATCATCAATGACAGAGAGCATATGAAGTGAATCATTACTCTCTATCAGCTTCATACTCAGAATGGAATGTCACGACTCATCATCGTGGTCAGCGAGACCAAACACTTTAGAAACACATTCCTCAAGTCTGAAACTCTAGAAATTATCCCTGAAAGTATAGTCTTGGTTAGACTGAGGGGGGAACTGCATCTCATTCACTGCAGAGTGATTGTCACTCAGGGTTCAGAGGGACAGAAGCTAATCGCTACGTGCTCCAGATGACTCTGAGGTGGGAAAATCTATTTAGATCTTTAAGAAGACCGATATGTAGATTGAATTAGATTTTCAGTCACTGTTGTCTCAATACTTCAGTGTCAGCCTACTTATTCTCTACAATAAATGCTCCAGTCCTTTCTTTGCATTAATACTGGTTCTTAACATGCTTCCACTGGCTCAGATTATGGAGAACAACAAAATAAGTTACCATAGTTATGCGGACGACACACAAATTTACATAACCTTATCGCCAGGGGACTATTGTCCAATAAAAAAACTGACTAAGTGCATTGAACAAATTAACGTCTGGATGTGCCAGAACATTCTGAAATTAAATGAAGGAAAAACTGAGGTGGTTGTTTTTGGAGCAAAAGAGGAACGATTAAAAGTCTGCACTCAGCTTCAAACAACAATGTTAAAAACAACAGACAAAGCCAGAAATCTTGGTGTAGTCATGGACTCAGACCTGAATTTTAACAGCCACATTACAGTTTTTTCCAATTGCTAACACACTAAAATGACATGCACAGCACAATTATTTAAACTGACACACAGAGAGCAAAACTTCCTCTCAAGTCTCAGAAAGTCTAAACACATTTTCTGCTTTACACACATTTTGCATTTCAAAATGGCACTTTTTAAATGCACTGAACACAGTTTCCTGCATAAGACACAACAATCTGACATAAAGTCACATGTTTGCCATTTCAAAACACTGCCATTTAAAATGACACTACATGAGCTAAATGACTAATTACATGTGCCACCTTGCCAAACACCCATTGTTAATTGTAAACACTCCAATCAGGATGTTAGCACTATGAAAAGAATAATATTTAGGCTGCATTGTCCAAGCCCTATATATTTCTTTATTTTGTTTTTTCTAAAGGACTGAGAGACGACACCATGGTGGAGGAACATTGTTTCCCAGTATACTGGGTAACACCATATTGACAGATTTGTATGTGTTTTCAGGGAGTACTGGAAATGGATGCACATGCAATCCCACATGAGTTTAACTTTATAGATGAGGCTGGGTTCAATCTAGCAAAGACCAGAAGAAGGGGGAGAAACGTCATTGGCCACAGAGCCACTATAGATGTTCCTGGCCAACGTGGTGGGAACATCACAGTGTGCTCTGCCATCTCCAGTATGCATGTTGTCCTCCACCGTCATGTCAACCTTGGACCATACAACACAGCACATATTCTCACATTTCTGGACAGACTTCACAACATTCTCACACTACCAGAGCGTATGAAGGATGCAGACCATCAAGGAAACCGGTACGTTGTAGTATGGGACAACGTGAGCGTTCATCGTGCAGCCGCTGTACAAAACTGGTTCGCTGACCACCCACCATTTCTCGTGCGATACCTCCCACCATTCTCACCATGTCTGAACCTCAAAGAAGAGTTCTTTTCGGCATGGCGGTGGTGGAAGGTATACGACCCGCGGCCCTTTGTGCGCGTGCCTCTTGTGCAGGCTATGGAAGAGGCATGTGATGAGATGGATGTGGGTGCAATTCAGGGATGGATAAGGCACTCAAGGTGCTCCCCCCTCGATGTCTGTGGGGGGGACATATTGTCTGTGATGCCGAGATGTTGTGGACCGAACCGGCTGTGCGGCAAATGGAAAAAACTGTAATTATTTTTCTTGCTTCTTTTTTTACTGTGATATATTTTGTCTGAAATTTTCTTTTTCAGTTTACTGTTTTTTGTAAGAATATTTTTGTTCAGTTCCATGTAAATATATCTGCAATTTTTTGCACTGACTTGTTCACTGTAGTGAAACATAAAATAATGTTTTACCAGCATGTGTGTGTATCTGCAAATATTTCTGTGCATGTGAACAATCTAAAACATATTTTAGTATTATGGCAAGGCATAGTAAAGATGAGGGTGCTTTTCATTATGCCCAACAGTGTGTAGTTGGTTAGGCAAAAATCTGGTAATATGAATGAAGTGTGTGGCATTTCATGCAATGTGTAGTTTTGGTTGCAGTGCTTCATTTTGCAGGATATATGAGGTGTTTTGCAGTTTGGGTGTGTGGTTTTGTGAATTGTGTTATGTATTTTGATAAAACCAGACTAGTTTGCAAAATTGTGTGTTAGCAATAGGAAAAAACTGTAATTGCCAACACTCAAATCAGGATGTAAGCACTGTGAAAAGACCACAGGTGAGCACCTTTTTTTAACAGCAACAATGGAAGACGTTGCAGAGAGAGGTAGAGGAAGAGGAAGAGGAAGAGGGAGGTTGAGAACAAGAGGGGGAGGAAGAGTGAGAGGTAGGTGTAGAGCAGGTAGAGGAGTTCATGGCCAAAGAAAACAAACACTTTCAAATGAAATCTGAGCAACCTTAGTAGATCATGTCATCAACCATGGGCTGACAATGCGTGAGGCTGGACAGAGAGTGCAGCCAAACTTGAGCCGCTTTACTGTCGCCTCTGTCATCCGGACCTTTAGACTGGAGAACAGGTATGTAACTAAGATTTCATGTAGTACACATGCAGTACACCCCATGTCATAGTGTATCAGTTGGGTGACACCTGTTTACTTACTGTATGACATCAGCCATTTATGAACTGTACAAGTTTCCTGTACAATGTACTCTACTGTGGGGGAAAATATTTAGGTTGCAATGTCCAAGCTCTATATATTTCTTTATTTAATTTTTTCTAAAGGACTGAGAGACGACTCCATGGTGGAGGAAGGGGCCGAATGTTCACCGGGGTACAGGAAGCTGGCATTGTAAACTTGGTTTTGGAACATGATGAAATCAGATTACGAGAAATTCAAAGCCACATCATCCAAGACAACACCTTGTTCCACAACATTCAACGAGTCAGTCTGTCCACATTGGCTCGCATTCTCAAGCGAAACCAAATTAGAATGAAACAACTTTATAAGGTGCCGTTTGAGAGAAACTCTCAAGGAAACAAAGAGGTCAGACGAGCATATGTGGATGTAAGTACTGTATTGACTGTTATCCAGTAGAACTGGATAACACCATATTGACAGATTTTTGTTCTTTGTTCTCAGAGAGTACTGGAAATGGATGCTCATGCAATCCCACATGAGTTCATCTTTATAGATGAGGCTGGGTTTAACCTGGCAAAGACCAGAAGAAGGGGAGAAACGTCATTGGCCACAGAGCCACTATAAATGTTCCTGGCCAACGTGGTGGGAACATCACAATGTGCGCTGCCATCTCCAGTATGCATGGTGTCCTTCACCGTCATGCCAACCTTGGACCTTACAACACAGCCCATATTCTCACATTTCTGGACAGACTTCACAACATTCTCATACCACCAGAGCATATGAATGATGCAGACCCTCAAGGAAACCGGTACGTTGTAGTATGGGACAACGTGAGCTTTCATCGTGCCGCCGCAGTCCAAAACTGGTTTGCTGACCACCCACCATTTCTCATGCAATACCTGCCACCATACTCACCATTTCTGAACCCCATAGAAGAGTTCTTTTCGGCATGGCGTGGAAGGTATACGACCGGCAGCCCTTTGTGCGCGTGCCTCTTGTGCAGGCGATGGAAGAGGCATGTGATGACATTGATGTGGGTGCAATTCAAGGATGGATAAGGCATTCAAGGCGCTTCTTCCCTCAATGTCTGGCAGGAGAAGATATTGCCTGTGATGTTGACGAGGCGTTGTGGCCAGACCCGGCTGTGTGGCAAGATGCTGCCTAATTATTTTTGTTGCCTCTTTTTTTTTTTACTGTAATATATTTTTTCTGAATTTTCTTTTCTACGAATATTTTGTTTGGTCCCATGTGAATATATCCGCTGTGCATATGTTGAATTGACTTGTTTACTGTAGTGAAACAATAAAATGTTCTAACAGCGTGTGTGTGTGTAAATATTTCTGTGCATGTGAACAATCTAAAACATATTTTAGTATTATGGCAATGCATAGTAAAGATGAGGGTGCTTTTCATTATGCCCAACAGTGTGTAGTTGGTTAGGCAAAACTCTGGTAATATGAATGAAGTGTGTGTGTCGTTTAATGCAAAAGTTTGATTTTGATAATGCTATGTGTAGTTTTGGTTGCAGTGCTTCATTTTGCAGGATATATGAGGTGTTTTGCAGTTTGGGTGTGTGGTTTTGTGAATTGTGTTAAGTATTTTGATAAAACCAGACTAGTTTGCAAAATTGTGTGTTAGCAATAGGAAAAAACTGTAAAAGATTTTTGTGTGTAATGTATGTTAAGTGTGTTTAGTGTTTTGCAAATCACTGTGTGTAGAGTTTTGCAACAAGTGTGAGGTTGACAATGTGCTTATAGTTGTGCAAATATGGGCTGATCTTTTGCTTCTTGAGTGTAAGGTTTTGCTAATAGTGTACTAGTTTTAACTTTAGTGTGTAAGCAATCCAAAAAAACTAACTTTACAGATTATTTCTATTTTTTTTAAATACAGAAAAACACCAATAAATTACAAAAATAAACTGTGAATTTAAGGGACAACTAGCACGTGTAAAACCACCTGTGGGAGTGGAACATGGATGTGTAGAGATGGGCTTTCAAACAATGCACCTTTTGACATTTTGACACGTCACAGTGGGAAAAGCAAAGGTGTAAATAAAAATGAATTATGGCTTAACTCAAGTTACGTTTTTACAGTAGACATAAGGCATTACAAAGTCAAGAAAATAGGTGCTGATAGTGAAGGGCAAATGAAGCTTTGGTGAAGCACTGAACCACTTAGAGGAATTGGTTTGAAAATGGGTTCATTACTAGAAGCTTCAGTAACAGAGACCTCGCCTGGTGAAGGGCCAAGGCTGCATCCAAATGATCCCGACAAGACAGTGGACAGGAGGCTTTAGACTAGTGACACTCACGTGTACTAACAATGGGACAGCATTCTTTTAAAAATAAAGATTGATGGATTTGTGTATTGTTTCATTGGGTATTAGGTAAAGAGTGCTTGGGGAAACAGAGGATGTGCTTGTGTAACTATGGCTGGGGGGTATGTGGGACAGGGACCACTCATCAATTTTATTAAGGAACATTATTTTTTCCACATTATTGGACTTATTGGAAAACTCTGACTGTTGTTTGTGCATATGCACCAAAACAAGAGTTTGGAATATTCTGCCTTCTTGGAGACCTTGAATAGAGTTCTCTATGGGGCTCCAGTACTCCATAGTTCTGCTGGGGACTTCAATGCACACGTAGGCAATGGTGGAGATACTTGGAGAGGCTTGATCGGGAGGAACGGCCAGCCGGATCTGAACCAGAGTGGTTGTCTGTTGTTGGACTTCTGTGTTAGTCATGGATTGTCCTTAACAAACACCATGTTCAAACATAGGGTGCTCATAAGTGTACGTGATGTACGTGATGATTATCATTTTGGCCATAATTGTGCAGCACTAACTCAGAGTTCTGCATTCATAATGGACTGGAGGAAACGTAGTATTGGTTGAATGTACTTTTAGATAGATAAATAGATACTATAGATAGATAGATATATACTATAGATAGACATATACTATAGATAGATAGATAGATAGATAGATAGATAGATAGATAGATAGATAGATAGATAGATAGATAGATAGATAGATAGTGGATACGATAGATAGATACTATAGATAGATATATACTTTATTCATCCCGAAGGAACATTTAGTGGCAAGACAACATAACATGAACACATATTCACACATATACACATAGTGCACTCTCTTAAAATATTAACACTTCTTTGGACCTTTTTATGTTACTGTACTTTATTATTGATTTTTTTTCCAGTTTCTTGTAAATTTTGGACTATTTCAGGATTTTCTTTATGAAAAATTGAAGTACTGTGAAGTGAATTTCACAGTAAAAGAATTAATGCTTTAAGAAACAAGCCGAGTCCGAGGCTGCTAGCATATAAAACTCCTCTCAAACTGACTAAAAACACGGAAAGATTATGTTAAATCAGACAACACAGCACAAATTAGAAGAGAGATGAGACTTTAACGCTAGCAGTTAGCCACGAAGCTAATAGCGGAGCTAGTAGTTAGCCACGAAGCTAACGGCGGAGCTAGTAGTTATCCACAAAGCTAACAGCGGAGCTAGACGTTAGCTCCGTGGCTAACAGCAGAGCTAGAAGCTATAGCCACGAAGGTAACTGCGGAGCTAGCAGAGGAGCTAGCAGTTAGTCATGAAGCTAATAGCGGAGCTAGCAGTTAGCCAAGAAACTAATTGCGGAGCTAACAACGGAGCTAGCCTGGCGTGTTAACGCATGCGCCGCTCGGGCTTCTATTCGCTTATTGTTCGCACGCACTCTGGCTGCCGTGTAACAGAGCACTTATTAAGATATTTACCTGAACACGTGCAGGTTCACCTGGAGCTCTGTCTCCGAAAAAAATCACTTAGGAACTCAGCAGCAAACAAAACACAGCTATCCCGCCGCCAGCCCCAAACTTCCGGTTTACCTTAAGTCAGGGCTTTTCAGATTAAAAGTCTAAAAGACAGAAGGCCGCCGCCTTCAGGTCATGTAAATAATCACTACTTTTAGCGTGTATAGAGCAGCATAACTCCACCAGACTCCATGTAAATAATCACTACTTTTAGCGTGTATAGAGCAGCATATCTCCACCAGACTCCATGTAATAATCACTACTTTTAGCTTGTATAGAGCAGCATATCTCCACCAGACTCCATGTAAATAATCACTACTTTTAGCGTGTATAGAGCAGCATATCTCCACCAGACTCCATGTCAATAATCACTACTTTTAGCGTGTTTAGAGCAGCATATCTCCACCAGACTCCATGTAAATAATCACTACTTTTAGCGTGTATAGAGCAGCATATCTCCACCAGACTCCATGTAAATAATCACTACTTGTAGCGTGTGTAGAGCAGCATATCTCCACCAGACTCCATGTAAATAATCACTACTTTTAGCGTGTATAGAGCCAGCATATCTCCACCATAATCCATGTAAATAATCACCACTTTTAACGTGTATAGAGCAGCATATCTCCACCATAATCAATGTAAATAATCTGGGGTCTCATTTATAAAACTGCAGTTAGGATCCTTGCTGAAAGTGTACATACACCCAAAAGCCAAAAATAAATCAGATTTATAAAACCGTGTGCATGCTCATCTATGTAATATTCTGTTCATAAATCACATATTACCTACAAGTGTGCACATGTGAATCAGCCTATTATCCCTCTCTGTACACGCCCATTTTTAATTTTAATACTATGTTGATATTTAAAGTATAACTTGTGTATATTTCAACCTGAAATCTATCCCCTGTGGTTCTGTATGCAGTAGTATTTTGAAATACATTCTTTAAGGGGCAGGAAAACAGTGTAAAGACTTTCAAAGTGGAGTGATGTGAACATTGAGTTAATATAAACATTTATCATTACTTAAACCATAATTTCATACAATCATAAGTCAAGAAATGTACTCACGATATTACCACATACAAAACACACACACACACACACACTTACTTTCTACATTTTCAGGATTTTAAATATTAAAATAATGTTTATGAAAGAAAAGTTCAGTTATTGTTATTACTACACACGTCAGGTTGATTTAATTATGTATACTCTATATTACATATTATTTTGTAGTTTTTCCGTTGTTGTTTTTTGTAACCGTTAAATAATTTATTTTGAATGTGTTCAGTGTTACAGTAAAAATACAGTTTTTAAAATCTGTTGACCTACTTTAATTCTATTGGTTGCTGTTAACTTCCCGTCCAATCAGCTTTCGATGTGAGGGCAGAGGGGCGGGCCTTCGGCTGTGACAAGGAGAACGACCGTTATCCGTGATGATGAAGAGAATCAGTTATCTTTATAACGCTGACTCACTGAACCGGACAGAAGGTAAACATCCATATATTCATCCATTTCCATATGTAAATATATGGAAAACTATGTGTACTTTTTTTCATTTCCATATGTAAACATATGGAAAACATACACATGTGTGTGTGTGTGTGTGTTAATATTGTTTTACATCCATACAGTTGGTAAAAGTTATGATACCAACGGCTGTTAGCATCGTTAGCCCGCTAGCATCGTTAGCATCGTTAGCAGTTAGTGTAGCACAAGCTAAAGTCCTTGTGGAGGGTGACCAGATGTCCCCGGTTTCCGGAAACAGTCCCCGGTTTTGGTGACCTGTCCCCGGAAATGTCCCCGGTTTTCACTGTGACTGACAGACCTAAAATTGGAACGAAAGAAAGAAAACACTGACCCAACTGACCTAACTGGCTCTATTAGCCTACAAGCTAGCACTAGCTTGTAGGCTAATAGAGCCAGTTAGTAGTTGTTTTAAATGAGTGAGTGAAACCATAGACAGTTAAAGAAGTGGACCAACAGGTCCCGTTGCTCTGGACGGAGACCAGTGAAGTCTATTAGAAGCTCTTTCCCGGTGATGCTGAGCGTTACTGCGCAGCCTCCAACTGAGCTTGAAGACGTAAATGTGACGTGAGCAACCTGTCTGAAAGTTGTAACGGTATGTACGTAATTACTGCTAACTAACATGCTAGTTAACATTAACATAGGCACAGGCTAATTACTGCTAACTAACATGCTAGTTAACATTAACATAGGCACAGGCTAATTACTGCTAACTAACATGCTAGTTAACATTAACATAGACACAGGCTAATTACTGCTAACTAACATGCTAGTTAACATTAACATAGGCACAGGCTAATTACTGCTAACTAACATGCTAGTTAACATTAACATAGACACAGGCTAATTACTGCTAACTAACATGCTAGTTAACATTAACATAGACACAGGCTAATTACTGCTAACTAACATGCTAGTTAACATTAACATAGGCACAGGCTAATTACTGCTAACTAACATGCTAGTTAACATTAACATAGACACAGGCTAATTACTGCTAACTAACATGCTAGTTAACATTAACATAAGCACAGGCTAATTACTGCTAACTAACATGCTAGTTAACATTAACATAGACACAGGCTAATTACTGCTAACTAACATGTTAGTTAACATTAAAATAGGCACAGGCTAATTACTGCTAACTAACATGCTAGTTAAAATTAACAGACACAGGCTAATTACTGCTAACTAACCTGCTAGTTAACATTAACATAGGCACAGGCTAATTACTGCTAATTAACATGTTAGTTAAAATTAACATAGACACAGGCTAATTACTGCTAATTAACATGATAGTTAACATTAACATAGGCACAGGCTAATTACGGCTAACTAACATGCTAGTTAAAATTAACAGACAGTGGGGGGAGACAATAGGGCCGTCCTGATCTACTCGTCACTGAGACAACAGATGATAATTAAACAGCTTGATATGGAGCATTCACCACTGAATTAAATCAAATCTTCTCTACCCGACTGCAGCATACTTTAGCATAAAAACATTGTTTTTAACTTTTCGTAACTCAACACTGTCAACGGGCTTATCTGCTAACGTTAGCTACCGACAGTTACCTTGGAATAATCCAGCAAATAGACCAAGCTTTAATGCGTTGCCTGAAATATATCTTCAAACAAATAAACAATTGCTGATGTTTCTGAAATGTGATCATTTGAAGCTTTTCCGTGTCGTACGTTAGGGAAAGAGAGATTAATCCCAATTACTTTGGTTTCTATTGAAATCAGGATTATTTAACAGGATTCCTCGTTGTCTCTTAGAAAGATGTTTTCATTTATTAAAGTTAAAAACAGCTTTAACTGGGATTTTTTTGCTTTGTTCTTTTACTGTAGAAGAAACGCTCTGGCTTGTTTGTTTTCTTTAAACCAATCAGAATAGTCGTGGGCGGGGCTAAGCTCTGGATGCAACGACTTTGGCTCTGCTACATAGTCTCAGGAAGGAACTGTTCACCCTGATAGAAGAAACACATGTGCATGTTGACAGAGAGCAGACACACACACACACACACTCTATTTCAATGTGCTGCATCCATGGCTTATCAGTCTGTGTAACATTACTTCGTCCTCAGCAATCCTGCTCCAATCACTCCCAAAACATCCCAGTTAGATATAAGATGGCGTTAACATACTCCTTGTGAATCTTTACAGTGATTCCCTTAAAGAAGCGACCAGGCCTGCCTTGTTGCCCCATCAAAATGTCTCTCTGAACTTTCCATTTTCACACAGGAACATCTGGAGATGTTCTGCTAAATGAAGTGTGGTTGGTCCAGGCTACTGAGCATGTAGCTTGTAGCTCCAGTTAATAACTTTTGGGCCTTACATTTTAGTATTTCTTCCAGTCTGAATGCAGGAGATACTTGACACTCTGGAGTCCTATGGATTGGTCCCCTCATCAGCCCTTTCATTTTCTCCATTCAAACAGAAGATTTTAATCTAGTAAAACATGGTCAACTAGAATTCACTCACACCTCCCATTAGTTCTTCTTACCCTTGTAATATTATCTCTGCATGTCCCCCACCTCCTTGGGTCTACAAAAGCACCTTCAGAAGACGGCAAGCTGGCGACCGGAGCAGGAAAGAAGGGCGAGAGAGAGGAGGAGGAGGCTGCAGCAGTGAAAGAGGAAGAGGAGGAGGAGCCTTCAGCAGTGAAGGAGGAAAAGCAGGAGGAAGAGGAGTATGTGGTGGAGAAGGTTTTGGACCGCAGAGTGGTGGAGGGAAGAGTAGAGTTTCTGCTGAAATGGAAGGGCTTCTCAGAGTAAGTATGAGTCTATAATATTAATGCTTGGTGTTCTTGGTCCTGATACACTGTGTGCATATATATCATTATCATATAACTCAATGCATTTCCTTTATTTTCAAGACTATTTACATTGTAGATTATCACTGAAGGCATCAAAACTATGAATGAACACATGTGGAATTAAGAATTTAACAACAGGGTGTCCGCGGGGTTTTAAAAAGTATTAAAAAGTGATAAATCAAAATTGTCAAATTTAAGGCCATTAAAAGTGTTAAATGTAGTCTCAGAGGTATTATTTTTTTTAAATTAGGTGTTATTTTTTTCAGACTATCGGGTGTCCTATTCTGATTAAAATTCTATCCTGCGTTGGCGTTAGTCCGTTTAAATATGGGCTTTGGCGTGTCTGGGACATAATCAAAGATCTTTCGTCTCCGTCGATGTTTGATGCTGACGTCATATTCAGTGGTCGTTCGACATCTCAGAACACTGCGCGCTCAACAGAAGTGGCTGGCTTACGTTTTATTTTAGACTTGCTTCAAGCCATATCTTCAACGACTGGACAACCATCGTCATCTTTTAATGGGCAAATGCAGTTTTTCTGATAGCTGGGTGAACAACCAAGATTAACCCGTTTGCGCCGGATACCGCTGGGTACTGCGTTGCGCAACTCTGAACCTCCTGCCGGCTGCTGCGTGGCGCAGCATTTTGTATTTGTCGGTCTTTTCATGACGTGTGCAGCAGAGAACGTCATTGGTTCAAATACACATGAGGTGGGTCTTGTTGGCCATGTGACCACCAAAATGTACCGTAGTTTGCTGAAAATCACGTCAATCAACCAGACGTACATGTGCGTTTGTTTATGAATGTTTGAGAGACGAGCGAGAAAACGGCTACGAGGCAATCAGAGGAGGATTAAGACAGGGCGGGGACGTTGAGGTGGAAGATAGTGAGGAGTTTGGGAGGGAGGATGTCTTCATCATAATCTACCACTTCCTCTGTCGGAGCCGTTTTCTCACTCGTCTCTCAAAACTTCATAAACAAACGCACATGTTTGTCTGGTTGATTGACGTGATTTTCAGCAAACTACGGTACATTTTGGTGGTCACATGGCTTGAAATAGCCAACAAGACCCGCCTCATGTGTATTTGAACCAATGACAGTGCGTTCTCTGCCGCACGCGTCATGGAAAGACCGACCAATACAAAATGCTGCGCCACGCAGCAGCCGGCAGGAGGGTCAGAGTTGCGCAACGCAGTAACCGGCGGTAGATGTGTCGTCGCGAAGCATCCGGCGCAAACGGGTTAAGGACTGGCTCAGGCCTGTAGTAGGGAATAACAGGCAGGCTTATTGTTCGGTGTGTAAAAAAAACATCAATGTCAACTGGATGGGAGCTAACGCACTTTGGTCGCATGTGCAATCCACTAAACATAAAAATGGAAGGCGTGCTCGGAGAGAGCAGTTAATTATTCGACCAATCTCAGCTGTCTGTGCGGCTGCACCTCCACCACCACCGCCGCCAATTAGTGCCACTTTAGGCCTCCTGGCCAACGCTACGGCTCCAGCAACGTCTGACCTCCGGACAACCATGGGCGCCACACCAACACTGCGCGCGGAGGCTCTGTGGTGTCTGAACACTGCGGTTAAACACCACTCATTTAACTCAAATGAAGGAATTTCAGAGCTGTTCAAAGAAATGTTTCCCGACTCTGACATCGCAAAGTCATTCACTTGTGGTAAGAAGATGCCATTTTGTAATGCATCAAATTGCAGTGAATGCCAGCAATTCCGCTGGAACTATCCATTCTGTCCATAGCACATTTATGTAGTTTGTTTTACTTTTATTTACTAAGTGAAATAAATATGTTCAATATGTTGTTAATGATATGTTGTCTTTAAATCTATTCATTTCTGTATGTTATAAATGTCAAAATCTGTGTAAATAATAGAAAGGTTGCTGATTAACACTTGCAATTCAGTGTCGTGATGGTTTTAAAAAAAATTCTGAAGGTAGTAAAAAAGGTATTAAAAAGTAGTAAATTTAACTAAAGGATTGCTGTACATACCCTGAACAAAAAAGTGTGAAATAAGTGAAAACATGTCTTATATTCTAGTTTCTTCATAGTACCCCCCCCTTTGCTCTGATTACTGCTTTGCACACTCTTCGCATTCTCTTGAATGGTAGTCTCCTGAAATGGTTTCCCAACAGTCTTGAAGGAGTTCCCAGAATTCTCAGCACTTTTGCCTTCACTCTGCGGTCCAGCTCTCCCCAAACAATCTGGATTGGGTTCAGGTCCAGTGACTGTGGAGGTACAGCACTCCATCACTCTCCTTCTTGGTCCAATAGCCCTTACACAGCCTGGAGGAGTGTTTGGGGTCATTGTCCTGTTGAAAAATAAATGATGGTCCAACTAAACGCAAACCGGATGGGATGGAATGTCGCTGCAGGATGCTGTGGTAGCCATGCTGGTTCAGTATGCCTTCAATTTTGAATAAATTCCCAACAGTGTCACCAGCAAAGCACCCCCACACCATCACACCTCCTCCTCCATGCTTCACGGTGGGAACCAGGCATGTAGAACCCATCCGGTCACCTTTTCTCCGTCTTACAAAGATCTCAAACTTGGACTCATCAGACCAAAGCACAGATTTCCACTGGTCTAATGTCCATTCCTTGTGTTAATTGGCCCAAACAAATCTCTTCTGCTTGTTGCGTCTCCTTAGCAGTGGTTTCCTAGCTACTATTTGACCATGAAGGCCTGATTCAGTCTCCTCTTAACAGTTGTTCTAGAGATATGTCTGCTGCTAGAACTCTGAGTGGTATTCATCTGGTCTCTAATCTGAGCTGCTGTTAACTTGTGATTTCTGAGGCTGGTGACTCAGATGAACTTATCCTCAGCAGCAGAGGAGACTCTTGGTCTTCCTTTCCTGGGGTGGTCCTCATGTGAGCCAGTTTCGTTGTAGCGCTTGATGGTTTTAGCCGCTGCACTTGGGGAAAAATTCTAATTTCCGGACTGACTGACCTTCATTTCTTAAAGTAATGATGGCCACTCGTTTCTCTTCACTTAGCTGATTGGTTCATGCCATAATATGAATTGTAACAGTTGTCCAATAGGGCTGTCGGCTGTGTATTATCCTGACTTCTGCACAACAAAACTGATGGTCCCAACTCCTGTGGGGCGGCTGTGGCTCAGTGGTAGAGCGGTTGCCTGCGAATTGCAAGGTTGGTGGTTCGATCCCCGCCCCTGCAGTCATTGTCGAAGTGTCCTTGGGCAAGACACGAGTTGCCCCCGGTGCTGCGTGTGTATGAATGTTTATCTGATGAGCAGGTGGCACCTTGTACGGCAGCCCGGGCCAAAGTGTGTGAATGTTTCCTGTAGATGTAAAAGCGCTTTGAGCAGTTGTTAAGACTGGAAAAGAGCTTTATAAATACAGCACATTTACATTAATAAGGCAAGAAAGTCCACTAATTAACTCTGAAAATGCCCACCTGTGAAGTGGAAACCATTTCAGGTGACTACCTCATGAAGCTCACTGAGAGAACACCAAGGGTTTGCAGCACTATCAAAAAAGCAAAGGGGGGCTACTTTGGAGAACTAGAATATAAGACATTATTTCATAGTTTTTTGTTAAGTACATAATGCCACATGTGTTCATTCATACTTGTGAGGCCTTCAGTGATAATCTACAATGTAAATAGTCATGAAAATAAAGGAAACGCATTGAATGAGAAGGTGTGTTCAAACGTTTGGCCTGTACTGTATATGTGTGTGTATGCAAATAATCTACAGCATAGATTGCAGCATTGTATCATGCCCTCAAAGGATCAATGGATTGTCTAAAAACAAAGTGTGAGGAGATGTTCTTCTGTCTGCACTCACCTTTCCAGTGAGGATAACACATGGGAACCACAAGACCACCTGGACCTGGACCTTATCACTGAGTACATGCTGAAACACAAGGAGATGGAGGAGAAGAAGAAGAAGGAGGGCTGGAGGAAAGGTGTCAGGGAGGAGGAGGTGAGTTAAGGAAAGAGGGTACTCCAGACTGAAGAGTCCCAGAAATCTAATCTCAATATTAATGAATGCACACAGAGGGTTTCACAAATGTCTTTTAGGATTTATATATAAATGACTCTCGTCGTTACAATATGCAAGTGCATATTACATACATGCAAAATAGTGAGGCTAGGCAATTCCAGTTGCTTCGGCAAAAGAGAGCGGATGACAGTTGGCTTGAGTCCAGTAGAGCAGACGGCTCTGCAGAGTCGCGTAATAACGACTTCATGACTTTTCATGAACAGCTGAAGGAGCGGCGGTGTACATAGCAGAAACCCTGTTGTGCGTCTGCCCTATACCGTGGCGGGCCGCCATCAACATATCAACACTAAAAGATGGTGGCTGTGGATCAGTGGTAGAGCGGTCGCCTGCCAATTGGAAGGTTGGTGGTTCAATCCCTGCAGTCCTATGTCAAAGTCAAAAACACTGAACCCTGAGTACGGGGTGTACTTGTACAGCAGCCTTGGCCCCAGTGTACTTATGTGTGTGAATGGTTCTTGTATTATGTAGAAGAACTTTGAGTAGTCGTTGACACTAGAAAAGTGCTATAGAGAACAGTCCATTTATTGTTTTAGTCCAAAGAGAACTTGGGTATCATGGCCAAGTTTTAGTCAAACCATTTTTGTCTTTTTTAAATATTATTAAATATTATTTACACAGACACATGTTAGATAAACGCCAGGGCTCCTGGGCTCTACAGCACGTTGTTGTGTGGCTCAGGCAGAGGGACCGCAGAGTTAGCTAACGTTAACTTTTCCCAGACAACGGAGTTGGATTTGCCTTTTTTGCGGACTAAACGCTGCTCTGGCTGCTCTCCTTCTAACATCTTTACTCGTGCTGAGTTTTTAAATTCCACTGGATGCCTCCCTGACTGCTGAGAAGTTTTATGGCTTCGGGAAGGGCAGATGTGCACATGCGTGTGTCATTCAGAACACAAGACAAAATAAGAGTGTTCTTCAATACAGAATTTTTTTCTCTCGATTATACTATTTTTGTGATCGTTGGAGTCAAAATCTAAATTCAAATCAAAATTCAATTAATTGCACAGCCCTCACTAACGGTAAACATATTCTTTGTGAATCTTTACAGTGATTCCCTTAAAGAAGCAACCAGGCCTGCCTTGTTGCACCATCAAAACGTCTTTCTGAACTTTCCATTTTCACACAGGAACATCTGGAGATGTTCTGCTAAATGAAGTGTGGTTGGTCCAGGCTACTGTGCATGTAGCTTGTAGCTCCAGTTAATGACTTTTGGGCCTTACATTTTAGTAGTTCTTTCAGTCTGAATGCAGGAGATACTTGACACTCTGGAGTCCTATGGATTGGTCCCTCATCAGCCCTTTCATTTTCTCCATTCAAACAGAAGATTTTAATATAGTAAAACATGGTCAACTAGAATTCACTCACACCTCCCATTAGTTCTTCTAACCCTTGTATCATTGTCACACACACCTCCTGGGGTCTACTAAAGGCACCTTCAGCAGACGGCAAGCTGGCGACCACAGCAGGAAAGAAGGGCGAGGAGGTGGAGGAAGAGGAAGAAGAGGATTATGTGGTGGAGAAGGTTTTGGACCGCAGAGTGGTGAAGGGAAGAGTAGAGTTTCTGCTGAAATGGAAGGGGTTCTCAGAGTAAGTATGAGTCTAGAATATTAATGCTTGGTGTTCTTGGTCCTGAGATATATAACATATTGCAAATAAGTGTCAGCATGGTATCATGCCCTCAAAGTTGAAGGTTTGGTATTTTGACACTAAAGTGCAGACCCACAATAACCTTAAATAACCTTACAAGATGGCAATAGAAAAAAGGAATAATAGTAATGATAATTAGCGTGAGAATGGATTGTCTAACAACAAAGTGTGAGGAGATGTTCTTCTGTCTGCACTCACCTTTCCAGTGAGGAGAACACATGGGAGCCGCAAGAAAACCTGGACCTGGACCTTATCACCGAGTACCTGCAGAAACACGAGGAGACGGAGGAGAAGAAGAAGGATGGCAAGAGGAAAGGTGTCAGGGAGGAGGAGGTGAGTGAAGGAAAGAGGTTACTCCAGACTGAAGAGTCCCAGAAATCTAATCTCAATATTAATGAATGCACACAGAGGGTTTCACAAATGTCTTTTAGGATTTATACATTTTACCGTAATTCCTAAAAGAAAAAACCAGTAGTCGATTAAACTGCGGCCCTCTGATAGTGGTCGGGGGGGGGCAACTCTGATAAATAAAGGCCGGGAAAAATCAGTTTTGATAATCTCCTCGGTGCCTTTCATATAATGTGCAGTCACGTTTATCGTAATGTACATTTCTACCAATTTAACTTAACAGATTCAACAATATATTCATGCTTTGTTTTTCTGGATTATGGTTCTCATGTAAAGTATTATTTGTGATCAATTTAGATTTTTGATCTAATTAAGAAACAAAGAGTGCCAACCAATCCTGAGACGGAGAGGCTGATAAAGCACTACCAATCCCAGACCATCAACCGTTGTTACCGCCTGGCTCAAGGCCGGTAACAAAAAGGCCACGCAGATATATCAATTCAATTTTATTTAGATAGCGCTAAATCACAACAACAAAGAGCAGGTCTAGACCGGAAACAAACAGGCCACGCAGATAGTTAATCCAAACTTTATTAACACACACACAGCTTAACCATGGTAATGCTTTATGATGTCACCCTACAAGTGTTCTCTGGGATTGAGGTCCGGGGACTGGGCTGGCTGCTCCATAACATCAATCTGGTTCCTCTGGAACCAAGACTTTGCTCCTTCCTGGTGTGTTTGGGTCCTTGTCTTGTTGAAAGACCCGTTCAAAGGCATTTCCTCTTCAGCATAAGGCAACATGACCTCTTCAAGTATTCTGATGTATTGAAACTGATCCACGATCCTGGTATGTGATATACCGGCCCAACACCACAGTATGAGAAACATCCCATAACCACGTGCTTTACTGTCTTCACAGTGGACTGGGGCTTGATTTCAGTGCAGGGGGGTCGGAGGACAAACTGTCTGCGGCTCCTAGACCCAAAAAGAACAGTTTCCCTCTCATCAGTCCCCAGGATGTTGCTCCATTTCTCCTTTGACCAGTCAATGTGTCCTTTGGTTGTTTCCCACGTCAGTCTGGTGTTGGATGCCATTTCAAGGCAATTGAAATAATTTTGGCAGAGCAACTTATAATCTTCTGCACTTCTTTATATGTTTTCCCCTCTCATATCAACTTTTTAATCAAAGTCCTCTGTTCCTCAGAGCAATGGCTGGAACGAGCCATTTTGCTGAGTATTTCAGTGTGAAATGCACTTTAACCAGCATGCACAACATATGCTTCCTTCCTTCCTTAAATGTGTATATATACAGTATATAGATTAAATATGGGCCATAACTGACACCTGTTTCTTCACAGAATCAATCAGCTCACTAATTGAACACAACACTGCTATTAAGTTGAACATGCTCCTTTCAATTACAGATTCAATTCTACAGAATGAGCAGCATGCATGTCATGACTGTTGGTTTTCTAGGACTCTACAACACTTACTAGTAAATGATATGCCATGTAGAAATATCACTTTTTCCCAAAAAATGATTCATGAGTTTAGTGATGCTATTATTTGAACACAACTGTACATCAAAGCTATTTTTTAAACATCCATGACCACGACATATGCTCCTGTGTTTTTCAGAGGAGTCAGTGATGCTCAGCAGTTTTATTCCAGAGCACAGCAGAAAGCTCTGCTGAGCTTCAGAAATGCTTCAGGAAATGGAGCTTGTGTGGACAATACCACATTACACTACCATATTACTTACTTACACAATACTGCTGGCTATACAAGTTTGATTTAGCAAAAACAACAACCTAAAACAAAAGGTCAAAGGTCAACTGGTGCCCCTCATTGCTATTGCCTATCAGGAACAATAGTTCCAATTCACTTTACTGGAGTAGAGCTGTTCCAGCAACCTGAAGACAACACGGTAACCCCTACAGATACCAGTGAGAGCTAAAAATCTGTGGGAAAATGTTACAGTTACAACTTTCCCAGCACTAAAATCCCGGATGATCCCCAATTTGTTATCGGCTGGCTAAAGGCTGGCAACAAAATGGAGGCCACACATAAATTGATCAAAAGTAGTTTATTTATCACAAACTAACCAACAATGGATGCATGGATTCCCATAATGCAACTCCATAATAGTGATGTTGGCAGATAATTAACCCTCATGTCGTCCTCGGGTCAAAATGACCCGTTGTCCTACATCAGTGTTCTTTTTAATTACCCAAAATAACATGATTGATTCCACACAGCGCTCTTGCCAAGTACAAATCTCTACTTTCATTATTTTGGGGTGTCTTATTCAATTTATAGCATTTGGAGAAAACGTTGAAGTGTTTTTTAAATAGTTTTGAGTAAAGTTGACATATTCCAGTCTGTGATTATCATCAACATCCATTCCTTTAATTTAAGTCTCAATAATTCCTAATTATGCTTTTCTCACTCAAACATTAGGTATAATTTCCTATACATGAGTTTATTGACCATAAATCCAAAAATAACTGTAAAAAAGTAAATTAATAAGTGGTGTAATGTATTGTTAAACGTCAAAAAGTGACAAAAACTGAAGAAAAATTTAAAACATTCATACAAGCCTCAACAAAGTGTTGATTTTCAATTTTAAAGGAAGACAACACAAGGGTTAAGAAAAGTATTGCGTCAGTCAAACAATGTTCCATAGACATGCTCTAAAGTTGTTTCTAGTTTAAGCTCTACAGCATGGCACCTCACTAACTCACTCTCTTGGTTTTTCTCTGTTGATAGAAACGGAGAGGAAGAGGAGTCAAACGTCACCGCTGTCAGCACTGTGACAAATCCTTCACATCAGGATATTTAAAGATTCATCAGAGAGCTCACACTGGAGAGAAGCCTTACAGCTGTGATCAATGTGGGGAAACCTTTTCTCATAGTGATAGCCTTAAAAAACACCAGCGCATTCACACTGGAGAGAAGCCTTACAGCTGTGATCAATGTGGGGAAACCTTTTCTCAGAGGGGACACCTTAAAACTCACCAGCGCATTCACACTGGAGAGAAGCCGTACAGCTGTGAACAATGTGGGGCAGCGTTTTCTCAGAGTTGTGACCTTAAAAGACACCAGCGCATTCACACTGGAGAGAAGCTGTACAGCTGTGAACAATGTGGGGAAACATTTTCTCAGAGTGGTAACCTTAAAACTCACCAGCGCATTCACACTGGAGAGAAGCCGTACAGCTGTGAACCATGTGGGGCAGCGTTTTCTCAGAGTTGTGACCTTAAAAGACACCAGCGCATTCACACTGGAGAGAAGCTGTACAGCTGTGAACAATGTGGGGAAACCTTTTCTCAGAGTAGTAGCCTTAATACTACCGGCGCCTGACTCACTGGAGAGAAGCCGTACTGGTGTGAACAATGTGGGGAAACCTTTTCTCAGAGTAGTAGCCTTAATACTCACCGGCGCACTCACACTGGAGAGAAGCCGTCTGGTGTGAACATGTGGGGAACCTTTTCTCGTAGCAGTAACCTTAAAAGACACCAGCGCATTCACACTGCCCGTCGTTGTGAACATGTTTCAGAGCCGAGCTGTTTCCTCCTCCTCATGCCCTGATAGCTGTGTTGTTATATTCTGATCTTCTCTCCACATTGAAGGCTGACCAGCAGTAACTTTATCTTCTGAGCAGCATGTATGTTATTGTGGATCAGCTGGACTGTTTTCTGCCTTTCTTCAGAACCCTCTACCATTTAGGCACCCGAATCGGTGCCTGAACCCATAATTTTAAAAAGATATCTTTTAAATGTATATGTTTAAAAAAAAAAAAAAGGAGCACAAAAAGACAGTAAGCAACATTTAAGAATGGCTTGTTTATTTCTATATGGTCCAAATTAAATGTAAAAAAAATGTAATAATATCGTAAATTGCTGCTAACTGACAAAACAACCACTAGATGGAAAAGGCAGCGCTGGTATTTCAGTAGCACCGAAATGAGGCCCCAAAATCCCGTTACTATTCGGTCCGACCGGGTGTTAAGGCACCGGTGCCGTACTAGGAGAAGCCCAAAGGAGAAACATTAAGACGTTTAAAGACATTTGGAAACTTTTTTTATTTTGGTTTTATTTTGTAAAACTTTCTTCTCATCTCTTAGAAAACATACACATTTTTTTTGGCTGACAAGATGTCAGTGTAATTTCATTTTAGGAATACATTTTTGTCACCCTTATAATGTAAATTGTTCAAACAGTCCTCTCATCATTACCAACACACTAGAAGTTGGCCATTTTTAATTGTACGCCTTCAAGTTATTGTTGTTTTGTAGTTTCTTATGTTTGTATTGTACTGTTAAAATGCCTAAATTTTTAATAAGGGCAATAAAGTGCAATTTGTTTACCTTTTACGAGTGCAAGCCTTTTTCACAGCTTAAAAGAAAACAAGGTCCTCTTCTGAAAATGCAAATCTAAATCAGTTCATCTGTCATGGTGTCGTCCTTCCTGGTCTTAGTGTAGCTATGTATGTTTTCAAAAACTGGCAGATGATCACTGACAAATTTGTTATTAGTCCACTTTCAACTTTATAGACAGTGACGTTGGTAAATATATTATCAATTAGTGTAGAAGTATTGGTTGTAATTCTGGTTGGTCGAGTGATTGAGGGATACAAACCGGGGCTGTACACAGATTATGAACTCTGTTGTTTTGTTGTGGTCTTGTGGGTTGAGCAAGTCAATATTAAAATCTCCGCAGATAAAAAACATTTTTGTATTGCTCTACTGAATATTTCTGTGATTTTTTCCATAAAACATGTCATTATTCGATCCCGGTTTCCTATACATGCAGCTAATTAGAATGTTTTTTGATTTTTTCCATTTCAATTTGTACTGTGATGCGTTCCATGATTGTATCTAAAACAAAATACATTTTAGTAACTATTTGACATTATATCTTTGGTCAATATATATGCACCCCCCCACCCTTTGATTGTTTCCTATTGATGAATGACAGTTCATATCCCTAAATCTCCACCAACTCCGGTTGTTCTACCGTGAGCCAAGTCTCTGTTATTGCAAATGCTGTGACATTTTGTTCCTTTTGTTTCAGGTACTGTTTGAATTTTAAAGGTTGCAATAAGCTCCTGCAGTTAAAAGTCAGCCCATGAAGTTTGATGTAAATTTTACAATTTCTTGCCCATGTGCCTGGATCTTGTTTTGTTCTGATGCATATTTCTTGGCAATATCAGCATTTTTCTTGCTGAGCTGTTCGTTGATGTAAACTTGGGTGCCTTTAATTTCTTCCTTGTTGAGGAGTGCTGACTTTTTCTTCTTGTGGTCTTTCTGTGGTGAACCGGATTATTACCGATGGAGTGGCCGTTTTGTTTTTGCTCGGCAGAGTATGACAATCCTCAATGTCGCTGTCAACATAATGCCTTTGAAATCCAAAAAGCATTGGGCTGTTTTTCCAGCGTCTCCTCTCGCCTTCTCCTGGCAGGGGGTGTATTCAATCTCCTCAACCCTCATCTGGTAGGATTGCTTGTTCTTAGGCAACATATTCTCCTGGGCCTGGTGGGGGCTGGCTGCACCAGAGCACCTGTGATGTCAGGTTTTCATTCTCCACCTCTTGGCTGGATCTGGCCATGTCGTAAATAGGGGGCCGAGGCCTCAAATTGAGAAATATTGGCATGATATTTAAATTACGATCGTTTCCAGCCGCTACATTTATCAATGTACAATCATTCTTACTCTCTGACTGGTGTGATACGATGTTTCGTGAATCTCATGTAAGCCTGTCGCAAGAGGGTTCTGTGCTCATATCTGTTGCTGGTCTACATTAGTTGATAATTGAAGCCATTAGCTCTAAGGATGTGCTTCAATACATAACTGAAGTGGACACACTAATGAGTAGCACAGTGGTGCAATTTGATCACCTTGTCATAAGCTAAAGCCTTTTCCAAGCTAAAAGAAACAAGGCACTCTTCTGCAAAGCGCACAGCTGGGGCTTGAGAGCACTTTGAGGTGCAGTGTGATTTTTTTGGCTTCGGGTGTGAGCCCAAATAGTTTTCGAACAACAAAGACAACATAGCGATCAGGCGGTGGTAACCGGGGTATTGAAGTCCCGTCCATGCAACCGATGGATATGATCATAAACTGTATACAGCCCAACTACTTACCAATCACATCACTGGAAAGCAGCATTACTACAGGGTCCTGATAGGTAGTGGATGTCGATTTGTCAAAATGGACAGTAAACTGCCAGAACATGATTTTCCTCGAGAACATTACTTTTCATGGCGCTGTCAACAACTTTTCCAGCAGTTATATCATTATTCATTTCACCATGGAAATCAGGTTGAGGGTCATAATCTCTTGATGCATCACCCTTTCCAAGTGTCTACTATTGTGTCATTGTGTATTGTGACAGCAGAAGAGAGTTAGCAAAAGATGGTTTCAATCCACTGACCTCAGGGTTGGGGGCCCAGCACACTTTCACTGCGCCACTCTGCTGAAATTCCCCAGATGGGACTTGAACCCACAATCCCTGGCTTAGGAGGCCAGGGCTTATCCATTAGGCCACTGGGGCTTCACATGCATCAACTTGACCAGTTCAGAAGAAATACATATAGATAGATAGATAGATAGATAGATAGATAGATAGATAGATAGATAGATAGATAGATTTTATTGATCCCAAGAAAAATGGGAAATTCCTGTGTTACAGCAGCAAAATCAGTCACAAAGCACAAATATAATATAAATGAAATACTAGGAAAAATATACATAATACAATATACATGAAATAATAATACGAATGAAGTAAAAAGAACAAATATTTGAATATGTACAGGATGGGGGAACAAAAATGTGCAACTGCTTAAATATATGTTAAATGTAAATGTAAATAAACCAAATTGTGCAGGTTGCATTAGTGCAGTAGTGTGGTGTCCAAAAGTCTCATCTACTACCCAGTGATGACGTGTTAAAAAGTGTTATTGCTTGTGGAAGGAATGATTTCTGTAGCGGTCCGTGCGGCATCGAAGCTGTCGGAGCCTCTTAGAGAAGCTGCTCCTCTGTTGGACCAGAGTGGGGTGGAGAGGATGGTCAGGGTTATCCATGATAGATAACAGTTTGTTCAGTGACCTCCTCTCCACCACAGCTTCAAAAGTGTCCAGTTTGCAGCCGATCACGGAGCCAGCCTTCCTGATCAGTTTGTTCAGTCTGTTTGTGTCGCTGGCTCCGATGCTGCTGCCCCAGCAGATGGCGGAGGAGAACAGAGCGCTGGCCACAACAGACTGGTAGAAGATCTCCAACATCCTGCTGCACACGTTGAAGGATCTCAGCTTCCTCAGGAAGTATATATACAGTTCTCGAGCCATAATGAAACAGTAACCTTGACCTTTGCTTTCCAAAATCGAAATCAGTTCATCCGCGACTCCAAGTGGTTATGTATGCCAAATTTAAAGTGTTTCCCTCTAGGCGTTCAGAGATGTGAGTGCATTCACAAGAATCGGATGGAAAGACATGAGGACCCGGTCACCTTGACATTGAACCTTTGACCTCCAAAATTTCATCATTTGATTTGCGAGTTCATGTGAATGTTTTTGCAACGTTTGAAGAAATTCTCTCAAGGGGATCCTGTGTTATCACATTCACAAGAATGGGAAGTGCGTACGTATGTGGAGATGGTCGGACAAACCAAAAGCATAATACTTCTAGCAACAGCTGGCGCTGAGACATAACAAGAAACAAAAAAAGAGGTGGGGGAGACAGAGTTAAACCCTGACAGAATAGAGAACTACAGACAAAAGATGTGAAATAGTCCCAAGTGTGACCAGAAGAATTGGAAAAAAACTAGAACTATAACAGAGAAACCTTCCATCAAGAAATCTTTATTGTGCTCACATGGGCCCTCATTTATGAAACGTGCGTACAACCTAAAACAGGTATAGGACAGATGTACACCGATTCCTACGCAAAGTTCGGCATTCATCAATTTAAACGTGAGCGTAGGCTGTGAAAAAATGTCACGTCTGGTCTGACCTTGTGTAAGCAAGTTTACCCAGACACCGTCATCAGATTTAAGAGTAAACTAAAAACTCTCCTTTTTGATAAACCTTATAGTTAGGGAGTAAATGTGCTGTATTTATATAGCGCTTTCCAGTCTTAACAACTGCTCAAGGCGCTTTTACATCTACAGGAAACATTCACAATTCACACACTGGCTGCCGTACAAGGTGCCACCTGCTCATCAGATAAACATTCACAGTCCGATGCGCAGCATCGAGGGCAACTCGGGGTTCAGTGTCTTGCCCAAGGAAACTTCAACAATGACTGCAGGGGCAGGGATCAAACCACCAACCTTCCGATAGGCAGGCAACCGCTCTACCACTGAGCCACAGCCGCCCCGGAGAGAGGAGTCGCAGTGATTGCCTAGATCGGCGGGGGACGGTGCATAGCCGCAGACATGGCACTCCTTCTCTTCTCTGCTTCTCTTCATAGTCGTCAGATTAATTTACCATATAATCAATAGTATAATAAAACTAGGGGAAGGCAGTGCAGTAGAGCCCAATCTAGCAGGGGAGAGTTCTAGCCCGACCAGGCTCCTCTCTTTATCCTGTCTCTCTTAGTTATACTGAAATAGTTTTAGACTGCCGGGGGACTTCCTTTGACACACTGAGCTCCTCTCTCCTTTGTCTTTCCATTTGTGTGCATCCATGTCCCAGAAGTGCTTGTTACCAACCTAGCTCTGGCGTGTCATTCCCCAGTGTCTTTTGTTCTTTTTCCCCCGGCATGTTTCCTTGGATCAGGGAGGCTCCAAAATGATGCTTGCAGCTGTCGCCATGAACCTGCTATGAATCATGCGATGCCCTGTTACATCCTGCTACGCTCTGCTGTGCCTTGTGACACCATGCAGTGCCCTGCTATGCCATGAACTACTACAAACCACTATTTCTAGTCACTGTTCCATTGTCTTTTTCTGTGACTGTTATTGCCAGTCTTCATTTTAAACCCAACCGGCCATCTATCAGAGGTTTCTTCCTAAAAGGGATTTGCCCAGAGAGCAGTGGGAGCTATACGAAGGAGACAGGGGATTACTTCTCGCTGTCAAAAGGTATGGTGTTATGTTTGGCAATGATACTCAATACAGGAAACATGACAATGCAAATTCTCTGTCTCTCTCTTACTTACACACACACACACCCACACACACACACACAATCACACATACCTGGTGTGAAATTAGAAAAAATAAAATAAGAACCAAAAACAAAGTTATTACTAGAATACAACAAGAAACAACAACACAAGCGCAAATGAGTAGGAGCCAAGTTACCACAACAGTGCATGTAATGATCTGGCGCTGAAGAGGCGGTCAGCCCGGGTTTATGTATTGCAGTGGGTGATGAGTGATGAGGAACAGCTGAGTGGATGATGGAACGTAGATGGAAAGCCACGCCTCTAGATCCCCTGGAACGCCCTCACGGCAAGACAGACAGGACACACAGAAGAAAGGGAAGACACAACACAGGTTAGGGAATGCAGCAGACCACAACACTTAGCCCTCATGAGAGGAAAAATGCACCAGATGACCTTCTATCCAAGCAGGGAGATGTTATAGAAGTTATATATCATAACTTTAAAGATAATTGCAAATTGTTGACCCAATTTTCAGTTTATTTCCCACCATAGGATTTGGCCTGTATTGCACATTGCCTTGACATCCCGTGCAATGTATTGCCATTGTCAAGCACATTGCCACCCTGCTGACTTTCTTCCATGTCTCCATGTCTTCATATATTTGGGCTGACAGTTGAGAAACCTTCCCTTGTTAACTATGAAATGGATGACTGAGAACCTGCTATATCATGACATAGACTTAGACTTAGACTTAGACTTAGACTTCTCTTTATTGATCCTTTGGGATGACTCCCGCAGGAAATTGAAAGTTCCAGCAGCAGTTTTTAGCAAGAACAAAGAAATAAAAAATAGATAAAAAGCCAGTATAAAGACAACAAAATCAACAAAATACCAATAAAAATTATAACAACTATAAGAACATTTGTCAAATAAACAAAGAAAAGACCATAAATTATTATTAAAGTGTCAGTGTTTAGTCCAGTGTTAAAAATTATTATAAAGTGACCAGGTGTGAATTTAAGTCCAGGTGTGCATGTATGTATGTGTGTATGTATGTATGTATGTATGTATGTATGTATGTATGTATGTATGTATGTATGTATGTATGTGTGTGTGTATGTATGTATGTATGTATATATGTATGTATGTATATATGTATGTATGTATGTATTTTCCTCTCTGCCCTCTCTGCTCTGACATGTTTGATTTACTATATTATAATTTTTGAGACAGGTCCTACTGAAAATCTGCTGGAGCAGTCAGGATGGCCGAGCGGTCCAAGGCGCTGTGTTCAGGTCGCACACACTCACCACTGATTAAACTGACTACCACCATCATTGAATTATCATTTCTTTTGTTGTGGTCATAGTCTTGAATTTCATTCAACCTTTGAACACAGTCTTTTGTCTCCCCTTTTCATGGGGTCATGACAAAGCATCTAGGGTCAATCTTAGCCTTTGAGTGAATACATACGTTTCCGAAAACATAGTTTTTATTGAGATTAAAGACCAAATTGTTACTTTTTCCAATATTTGCCCAACCATTGCAAAAACTTTCATAGCCTCGTTGGCGCAGTTGGCAGCGCGTCAGTCTCATAATCTGAAGGTCGTGAGTTCAACCCTCACACGGGGCATGTGTTTTAAAAACAATCAAAACTGATGCTGAAAGGAATTATTTAAGAGTGGTAGCAAACCAAGGAAAAGGGTTATAGAACATATGTGGTATGTCCTTGGACATACCATCCAAGCAGGGAGATGAGTACAGAGATTTGGGTGCTAGCAAGATGGATGTATGTTGCCCATTGCTCATTTAGACTTACCAGCAACATTGTTTTGATACAAACCTGCTTGAAAAACAGCCACAATTCTTTTTAAAGACTTGTGCATGGAACACAAATGATATGGCAGTGTCTGAAGTGTTCAGGCATGTCAAATGGTCAACTCATTTAGCAAAATGTGCAACCTTACACCTGAACAGGGACTTGAACCCTGGACCCTCAGATTAAAAGTCTGATGCTCTACCGATTGAGCTACCCAGGCTGCTTAAACAAAGGGCTGTGGAAAAAACAATCTCCTGAATTACAGATTGAAGTGTAAGTAAATGAAGACCATTAAGATGTTGCCATGATCACGTTCTTCTGGACAGCAGGAGGGTAGACCACGATTTGCACAGTGCCTGAGAACACCAAATGTTATTGCACAAACTGGTTGAAAATGGGCTAAATTGGCCAAAACGGTTAAAAAGCTCAAAGTCACAACTCATCATGGCCACTAGCAGACTGTGAACATCCTGCAAACCTGCATGATGACGTTAGCGAGCACTTCATACATATCCCAGAATCAAGCTGTCGCCTTACAAGGGACATTTTTCATAATATATGTAACAACAAATGCATGCTCTTTTGGGAAATGTTAGGTTTCTGTCATTTACACAGTGAGGTCTAGATCTTCACTATATGTAAACTGTCCTGAGATAACTTCTGTTAGGATTTCACTGTATAAATATCTGGTATGGAGTTTGTGTAGTTGAGCAAAATTGAACTAGGGCAGAAACATGGTCCACATAATTACACGTACGTAGACACTTAGAGCAATGCAGGATCCTTGTGTGGACCACATTTCTGCGCTTAGTGTTGACATCTATTGTAATTAACATAAATTCAGCTGGGCCTTTATAGAAGATTACACTGTTTTCTTTCTTTTAACTCCCTTTCATACAGTAGATGAGATTTGGATACTTTCTCAGACTGTGAAGGTAACCACTTGGTGGAGGCACAGCCATTGTTTGGCTGCACCATAATCATATTCCACTTAGTGTGTGTGGGGTTATAGCTCAGTGGTAGAGCATTTGACCGCAGACCAAGAGGTCCCCAGTTCAATTCTGGGTGCCCCCTGCAAGGATGTGTGTAGGCTGTGTTTGGTGGCACCTGAGTAGTGGATGTAGCTGCTGCCGTGGTACTGCTGGACGTACTGTTATGCACTACTAATGCTGCTTATATTAGTAATAGTTCTATTACCTTTACTACTGCCATAATTACCACTGGTCATCTTTTCATTCCATTCTCTCTCTCTCTCTCTCTCTCTTTCTCATCCTCTCCCCCTACTGGTTGTGTCAGATGACTGCCCACCATGAGTCAGTTTTAGTCTGTAGGTTTCTGCCTGTTAAAAAGACATTTTTCCTCATACAGTGAGGAAAATAAGTATTTGAACACCCTGCTATTTTGCAAGTTCTCCCACTTCTCAAATAAATAGTTTAAAAACCCTACATTGTGATTTCTGGATTTTTTTTTTAGATTATGTCTCTCACAGTGGACAGGCACCTACGATGACAATTTCAGACCCCTCCATGATTTCTAAGTTGGAGAACTTGCAAAATAGCAAGGTGTTCAAATACTTATTTTCCTCACTGTACTAGGTAGACAGTTATTATTACATTAGCATACCAGTGTATTTGGAGGGTGGCCTGAAGTTTGGCACAAATGGCCGGCCAAACACCTTCAAGCTGCTGGTGTTGACGCACTGGGTCACATGCCCGGCGTAGGTGAGCAGAGACGATGGTCTACTGGTCACCGCAGCACTCCCCCGATCCTGTTCCACCTGTTCAGGCCTTCCAGGAGGTAAAGCTGGAAATTCAGCGCATTTGCACTGGTTCCTGAGAAAACAATAAAATATTAATAGTCCATGAAAAAGGTCTAGCTTTCCAATCTAATGATTTTTTTAATAAAAGAATATACTGGGTGTTTATGATATACTGTAAGTAATTAAGAAAATACTGTAAGGGAGACACCAACCTGGAATAAAACTGTTCAGATGGCAATGAAATGATTCCAGAGACGTGGACCCTCTGGCTTAGCGATACTTGTTCAGGACAACACCCCGCTTCTTGATAGTACCCGTCTCTGTATGAAGCTGCACACCAGGCAGGTCCTGGATGCACTTGATGTGGCGTTGCTGCACACGCCAGATGTGCTCCATGCACACCTGGTCCAGCAGTGGCAACCCCATGAGGTCCCCCCCTGTCTGAACTGAAAAGACAAACAATGTTAATTTGATTATGTAACAAACAGAAAACCACCCTTTATATATGAAATATGATTTATTTAATAAATTATTCACCATTGACAAACTTGGAGGGGGCGCAGGAAAGATGGTGGCACAGCAGCCGTTGCACCAGCGGTCGAGACCAGAGCAGCAGACTGCGAGGCTGCTGCAGGAGGCTGAGTGGTGGGCTGCTATAGCAACAGCATTGCAGCAGACATGAGATGTGAGATTAATCATAATGATACATCATTTTAAAACAGATCACCTTAGTGCAGTGAAATCCACAATTACAGGCCACTGACCCTCCAAACAGAGTGGTCCGTCCACGGGCCTGCATGGGACATTCCTCAATCTGAAACAATCACAACCCTGTTTAGACTGGGGTGTACAGTAATTTGTTTTATTCATAGTATTTGCAATATTGTATGGTATATTTTGAAGTTATCATTATATATTGCTATATTTTACCTTCTGATAGAGGTTATGCCACTTCCGCTGCTTAGTGGCTGGTCTATTGCCTCCAGAAGGCCAAACCCCTGAGACTTGTGGCTTTTAGGCTTATTGCTCATCTAAAGGCAACATGAATATGGACAACAATAAACAATGAGCATCCTTTGGACAATACACTGTGACACTACAGCACAAACGCACACCTACTATGACAGCTGCATTATCAAATCAACCAAGTTACTTTTAAATGGGTAGTAATCTACCTAGATGATTAGCATAGAGTAGGCTATGTCATAGCAAGTTAGTTACATATTGTTTCTCTATTACTAGTAACATTGAGTATGATATGTAGAACTTAACGTTAGTTTGTTTACATGACACAAACTAGCCATAATGCAGTAGTTAATTTAGCTACAGATTGCAATTTACCCAGGTGCAAGTGGTTAGCTAAGAATAGTAATAACATGGTAGTTACATGGCTTTTCCTATTTATATTAGTATTTGATACGTTACATTTATCAATAGTAACGTTAATGTCAGTTAGTTTACATTTCACATGACACGAACGATCATACAGTATTAGCTAGCCTACCGCTACAGTTAGCATTAGCGATTGTTAGCTATGATGCTACGGCCATAGAACAATGTAACACCTGGCAAAATTATCAGAACACTTTGTGTGAAGGTATTAAATAAACTGTATATGTCTATTTAAGGAGGAAACGCATGTTAATGGTTACTTACCATTGAAGTTCATCTCACTGTCAGCTTAAGTGCGAGGACAACAAACTGTTACTAGGCACGCTGGGGACGTTAGCGTCATGGACGTGAAACGTCAGCGTAATGTACGTGGTGCATCATCCAATCTTTCCAATGACTCAGCGTTATGATTGGCTAGATCCATTGTCATCCCGCTACTTGATTGGACGGGGGTTGAATCTCACTTAGGACATGAACGAACGTGATTAGCTGTCAAGATTGGAAATGGAACAGACGATTCTGAGCGAGGTAGCGCCACAGACCCTGCCCCTGTCTGAGGTTTTATAAGCGGGAGCTCGATCTTTAAGCCACAAGCATTTGCTTTATTGCTTTTTGAGGTTGAGCTGCACATGTTTGCTTATCAGGCTATTTTCCTGTTACTCAGAAATTGAGGAAGCTGACTCATGCAAAAATTTAGAAGCTGGATATGCATTGTATGTTTCTTACATGTCAATTGGATTCTGACTTTGAATTCAAATATTTGGCATCCAAGAATATTCCGGAACTGATGATGTATCAGTCATTTTGCTGGTGGTTTCTTGGTCACAGTAACAAGCTTGATCATTGACATACAGTTGCACGCCACGTATCACAAAACTGTTTGGTGGGACCTAAATATATTTGCTTGTATTACATCAAGTGACCTGCATACCAATGACAGTGAAGATTAATATGTACATGGTTTGCAGAAGTGTACCTTCTAATAGAGGTAAGGTCACTTGGGTTTTCTTAGGACTGCTCTGTGGTATCCTGCATGAGGATAAATCACAAAGTTATCTCCCTTTAGGTTATTTAGGAAAGAAACATCCCTGGGTGGACTTGAACCACCATCCTTTCGGTTAACAGCCGACTGCGCTGACCTATTGCGCCACAGAGACTGTGCCTGCCTGAGGTTTTATGAGCGGGAGCTCGATCTTTAAGCCATAAGCATTTGCTTTATGGCTTTTTGAGGTTGAGCTGCACATGTATGCTTATCAGGCTATTTTCCTGTTACTCCGAAAATGGGGAAGCTGACTCATGTGGAAATGTAGAAGCTGGACGTGCATTGTATTGGTCTTACATGTCAATTGGATTCTGACTTTGAATTCAAATATTTGGCATCCAAGAATATTTCGGAACTGATGATGTATCAGTCAATTTGCAGGTGGTTTCTTGGTCACAGCAAGTAAAAAACATGTACGGTTATGATACTGTAATCGTGTAGTTACCGCAAAAATACAATAAAAAGTCTAACAGTGACTGTAAGATCAAACTACCTGAAAGCTTTCTCAGATGTACTGATTGTAGTCTCCAGAGGACTCCTTAAGAATGTGTGTAAAGGTTATTTAGGCAGAATCCAGACTGCTAGACCATATGGGACTGACACGTTGAATAATAACAGTGACTTTATGAATACATCCATAGATATGCCAGGAACAGGGCACATAAATACATACATCACTTGTTGATAAAACACAGCAAGAAGTCCAGTCTGGCAGTAAGGATTTTCACCACCAACATGTCTAGTTATTGTTTATATATCGTGTCTATATGAGACATTTTTTCAGACATGAATATCAGGGCATGGGGTACATACGTAACAACATACGTTAACAATGATTGTACAGATCTTTCTTAGACCTTCACCATCTAAATACCAACTCCCATACCGGGAGTTGAACTCGGGCGGTAAAAAACTTAACATCGGAACTGTATGACAAATAGAAATGTTGACAGGTTGATTTCTGTTAATAACAAACAAACTATAGTCAATAGAAAAAGAAAATATATATATGAAAAGCCGTTTTGGTTCATCTTTCCACTGTTCCTACAATCTAAAAAACTGGAAACTAAAAGATCTAAATTAAAAGGTTGTTCTTCTCTAAAAGGTCTATCTCTGTAGGGATCCATCCCATAATGTTGTTACACACTTAGAATAATGATCTGAGTCTGTCAGCAGCAACAACACAACCTTTAGTGGACGCTGACTTTACCTTTAAATTAGGAGTTTAAACAGAGACACAACAGGAAGAATAAATCCATCAAATCAAGTCCCCAATAATCAGCATGTGGCCTTGTTTTATTTCAGGTAGTCAGCATGGAGCTGTTCCACATTCCCAGACATTTAAAACAAGTCAATCATTGGCGTTATTCTACGAGTCAGATGAATAAATCAACTGTTTGCTATTTGAGCTGCTCTGTTTCCTGCTGCTCCGTCATTCTTTAGTGTCCTCTGGAAACAGGTTGCTGTCCTTTATGTGTCTTTAGGATGACATCATCAGTGTCTTTGCTTTAGTCTGAAGAAACTCCAACAGATTTAAAACCACATGCAGTCACAGAAAATACAAACAGGGAATAGAAAATATCAGACAAAGAATATCAAATGAAAAGTCCCCAAAGTAGGAAAATATAATGTTAATCTACTAAACAACAATAACTGGAGAGCATCCAATTAAACATGGCCGACTTCCAGTATGTTGGTAATGAAGAGAGGAATGTTTGGACAGATTACAGATTCATTTTATTTTTATTTAACCTTTATTTAACCAGGAACAATCCCATTGAGCTACAGTAACTCTTCATCCAGGGAGTCCTGCCAAGATAGGCGGCAATAAGTTTCATAATACATAAAAGACAGGACAATGGTTCCATACTACACCACAAATCTCTATAGATACTACAACACAAACAAGACATTACACTTAACTTAAGCTAATGCAGACATACAACTTAAAGGGCACCTTGTTAAAAGAAATTACACTGTTCAGGCAGAGTTAACTTTAAAAGGTTTTAAACTGAATTTGACCCAAAGTCCAAATTCAGGCCTTCAGCACATTGGTTTTTAAACATTAGTTTTTTTGCTGTGTAGTCTCGAGATGCTACTGATGGAAAGTTTGGAGATTTAAAGGGTTCAAAAGTGTGTTCAAAGGTTAAAACTAATAGCCCTAGAGCAGCCATGCCTCGTCAAGGCCCAAATGAGAAAGCAGCCTGGAGAAGTACTATACTGAACATTGCTGTTTCTGTTCATCCTAAAGTCCTTAAACATGTATTTTCTAAATTATAGAAAAGATCACGTGACCGGTGTTTGCAAGGGTTGCTCAGAACTGAGGCCCTGCATCCTCCTCTGCATTTTACAATAAAAACCAGGTCATTCTTTCTCATTCGACGTCAGTCATTTTATTTGTTACCACTGTGACTTAGTGAAATGTCTGCAGGCACAAAAAGGTCCTGGAAAAGCAAAAAATGTGCTTCAATAAGCGGTTAACAACGCAGTGAAGTAAGCATTGCTGCAACACATCAGGACAGAGCTTGAGAGGCAGGAAGCTACGGTACGGGACCTGGTTTAACCTTGGACCTTGGGACCTTGGTTAGACCCTGTGCAGGGAGACAACAGGCAGATAAGAAACTTGCATTGATGACGAGAAGAAATTTGAGTTTAAGCCAGCCAAAATGGAGGACAGATTGAGATAAAACAATGTGCACATTATTGGACTGAAAAGACGACTCAATGGGATTCCTGCAGAAACAGCTACTGGTTTGGATTCCCTCCTTACAGAACAGGGCCACCATCAACATGGACAGAGCATACAGAATCAATGGCAGGGGTACAATGACACATATACTGATTTGAAGGTGTCTGAGAGACCAGGACTGCCAAGCAGTCCTTCAGGGGTCATCAGGAAAGCCCGATCAGGACTCCAACGCAACGCTGCATTTTAAGCCTGGCTACAGTGCTTTCACCGTCCAGCAGCACCAGGAATGTATAGGAGTACAGCATAAATGACATGCTAAAGACGTCTACAACTTTCTTATTTATCCAGCCACCCTGAAAGAGACCTGTGGAGGGAGAATGCTCACATTCACTACAGCCCATAATGTGGACATTTTCTGTCGGAGCTGGATAAAGATGATGAAGGGACATCCATGCGAGGCGCTTCAGCAGCTGTGGATTAGTGGAGTCTGGAACACTGCAAGGTTGACTTGAGGGTACTGTATGTAAGTTTGGGATCCAAGCTTTAAATGAACATTTAATTAGGCTGACTGTTCAATTTATAATCTATATTTATTACTCTCACTAAGATGGTGTGCTTTTTCAGCTGTGGCCTTTGTGGTAAAAAACTATTAATTTATTAGAATGTCGGTAACATACAGTAGAGGGCAGCAATACCCTATTGCAGCAACTAGTCTGCCTAATTCAAAGCAGAAGAATGTGTTTCCTTTGGTAGTGTTTTAATGCAAACACATAATATTTCCTAATCTTAAATGGTCGTTACTGCTGGTCAGCCTTCAACGTGGAGAGAAGATCAGAATATAAGAACACAGCTATCAGGGCATGAGGAGGAGGAAACAGCTTGGCTCTGAAAGCATCTTCACAATGAGGCAGAGTGAATGAGCTGGTGATTTTTAAGGCCAATACTGTGAGAAAACCTTTTCCCACATTGATCACACCAGTAAGGCTTTTCTTCAGTGTGAACACGCCGGTGGCTTTCAAGGTTACCCCTCAGAGAAAACCTTTTCTCACATTGATCACAGCTGTACGGCTTTTCTCCAGTGTGAATGCGTTGATGTTTTTTAAAGGTACTCTGTTGTGTGAAAGCTGCCCCACATTGATCACAGCTGTGCAGCTTCTCTCCAGTGTGAATGCGTTGATGTGTTTTCAGGTTTCCCTGCTGTGTGAAAGCTGCACCACATTGATCACAGCTGTACGGCTTCTCTCCAGTGTGAATGCGTTGATGTGTTTTTAGGTGCCCCTGCTGTGTGAAAGCTGCCCCACATTGATCACAGCTGTACGGCTTCTTTCCAGTGTGAATGCGTTGATGTATTTTTAAGGTATTCTGCTGTGTGAAAGCTGCACCACATTGATCACAGCTGTGTAGATTCTCTCCAGTGTGAACTCTCAGATGAACCTTTAAATATCCAGATGTTGTGAAGGACTTCTCACAGTGCTGACAGTGGTGACGTTTGCGTTCCTTGCCTCTCCGTTTCTATAGCAACAGACAAACAGAGAGAGTTAGTGAACAACCTTCTTTAAACCCTGGATTTTCTCATACTCACAATTTTAACTCCTCATTCAATAATTTATGACAAAATTAAGGAAAATATTGCTGACATGTTTTAATGAAAGCAAATGCACTCTTCATGTTCTGAAATATTCTAAATCTTTCAGGCAAACTTTAATGAAACAACTGCAACGCTGTAATGAAACAAGAAAGTGTGGCAGATGATGGTGGACCACCTGAATGCGTAAGCAGTCTACAAATATTATACGAACACTTTAAAAGTCGGCAGAAGATACTGTTACTCAGGAACTTACCATTAAGATAAATTAAAACACGTATCTACAATGCTAGAATATGATGCATAGCCTACATACCTCCTCTAACTCTGTCTCTCTCTTGGACTCTGAAATCTAGAAACTATACAAATAATGAAATTAATCAACTAAATGTCCACTGTATACATGACTGTAATAGTGTATTCATCAGTTTAAACTGATGTAATAATATATATAAAACCATTGAAGTGTCCTCTCCCCTCACCCCAGGATGGCAGAAGTTCATTCTGTGAATGGGGGTGACAAAAACCCTCCCTCCTCGTCGTGACCATTTTGACCGAGCACCTAAACACGCATCCCTACTGGACTATTTCCTGCCATTAAACCTCTCACACATTGCCACACAATCATTGTAGTACACTTTAACTTTAACATTCTGTATGGCACCACGCCCTCTTCTCTCACTCAAACCTTTACCATAACCTCACAAGCGGGGGGGGGTGACTTCTTGCAAGCATAACCTATGCATCAGTGGCCTCCCATTAAACCACTTCCTCAATTGACTGCACACAGCTCTTTTTTATCGTGGCCAACTTTAATTGATGATATTCTATAATCATGTCTACTACAAAAGAAATATCTCAACACAATATGCATTTATGATCATTAAATGAAGAAATCAGAGCCTGTGTCGCCTAGTCAAAGTGTAGGACTAACTACCTGTTTTAAAACTGCATCAACAGCTCACAATGTCTCGTTTTTACTTTATTGGCCTACATGAAATAACAAATATGAGTTGATATGTGTGAAACATTACAATTTACCAACACATGAATTGATCATTGTGAATGATGTGGGACTTCCAGCTGGTCACCGTACAATGCACCAGAATGCGGGAAATCACAAGAATATTTTTCACCAGCCGCCACTGTGATATATTAATACAAACAAAAACCCTTGAGGTGTCCTCGTCCTGTTGCACATGAGTGTACAGTAGTCTCCGCCATATAGTTACTGGTCCAGTGAACTAAGACTATAATAAGGAGGATTGGACATTAAAGAATTGTAGAATCATCCCAAATTATAGTCCTGGTTTATTGGAAAGAAAACACACTGTGTGCTAAGAATGGCAAATACAATGCACATGGAAAAGGGATATACTGTTATTCTCATGAATACAAAATAAATAAATGATGTAAAGAGATGTGCTGTTCTATGGCCAGTCTGCTGCTGTTAGAACCGTTATAGAAACACGTGTAGAGGAAGTTATACATTATTCTTCATCACTGACTCTTAAGAACTGTATCAGCCTTGCTAATGATCTTAACAACTGTCATACTCTATTCACCAGACTTCTACCAACAATATGACCGGCAGTTTATTAGTCTTCATAGAGGCAACGTCACAGCACCGATGACTCATATGGATATTTATTTAAATAATGCTCACAATGTTAAAATAATATCAGGACTTTACTGAACAGCAGAATGCTACAGTTGTATATGATATATTGCTAATAATAATAATAATAATAATAATAACAATAAGAAGGTAAAAGCACTGCTGAGTGAACAAAGGCTGTTAGCCCGGTCAGGAGCAGGCTAGTTGTTAGCTTTGTTTATACATCCAGAAACCCTGGTAAACCCCGGCCTAATCCACTATCTAGGTCTTGTGAACAGGCCTCTTAGTTTGGACTGGTTGTTGTGTCCTGAACACTGACCTGAACATGGCTGGTACCAGAAGCCGGGCCTGCTGCTGGTCCTCTGGGGACCTGGTTGGGCCACTGCTCCGGGTCCTGGTCCTCCTCCATTCCTCTATTGTACTGGATTCCAGCAGATCTCCACTGTGGCAGCTGGACTAACTCTGGATTCTGTTGAGTACAAATCAAAGCAGGCAGAGGTATTCAGATGCTTTCTCTACATCCACAGGGTCTGATACTGGGCTTGGTGTTGGTGTCCACCTAGTCCTGGTCTTCCTGGAGGGGGGGGTGGGGGGGGGGGGCAAACCAACTCAACCAGTTCTACAATAGCTTTGATTGCCCTGCTTCTGCTGCAATGGCCTGCCCAACCCCCATCACCCCCCAAACACACACATACTTCAATCTGTTCATGGTAGTGAGTTTATCAACAGACATAACTTAAGACATATGCAGAGACAGGCTATTTCCCAATTCTTCCCACCACTAGTAAAATGCATTCATCTGACAGCAGAACCACCCAAACACAAGCACTGACTTGAGTTATGTATGCAGTAAGTGCTACTTGTTGGGGTAGTTTTGCTGACCTCCGAAGTCCAGGATTTCCTCCATAAAGAAATGTTTAAAAGGATATTCTCCCTGATTACTGGTTGAACAATGCTGAAATATTTTCTAAGTCATTCCTATTACCCTAACTTTAGCATTGACTTGACTGTTGAATTTAGTAAGTGCTACTTGTTGGGGCAGTTGAACATGACAATGCTACAGAGTTTAAATGAAGATTAATAACATTGTAATCACATTCAGATCATCTCAAATGGAGGCACTGATGATTATTCTGTTCATAAGTTCTTCTCTTTGGGGTTGTCTTGGTAGTGAGTTCACCATCAGAAATATCTCTGAACATATGCAGAGTCAGTCTATTTCACAATTCTTCCCAAGAATAGTAAAATGCATTCATCTGGCAGCCAAAGTACCCAAACACAAGCACTGACTTGAGTTGTGTATGCAGTAAGTGCTACTTGTTGGGGTAGTTTTGCTGACCTCTGACATCTAGTATTTCCTTTATAAAGATATTCACAAACAAAACAACAAACTAACTCTCATTCAGAAGCCATAGAAGAGCGGTGCAAATATCTCATCAGAGTGATGGCTTGTGGGAAGAAACTGTTCTTGAGTCTGTTGGTTTTGGCGTACAGTGCTCTGTAGCGCCTACCAGAGGGGAGAAGCTGGAATAGGTTGTGTCCGGGGTGAAATGGGTGTCCGGAGTGAGATGGGTGAGAGGGCGCGAGGCCATCCGTCATCCCCGGCACACTTGATGAGTGTCATCGGTGGAAGTCTAAACCAGTGATTCCCAAAATGGCTGACCTAACAGCGTGCAGCCCACCTGCACCTATTAAAGCCAGCATTCCACTACACTGGCATTGACTGTTTTCAGCCACATATAAAGTTATAAGACAACATCACATGTCACTTTTGTGCTCTGGAAAATCAGGCAACTGGTAACTTGGTTGCACTTGTTAAGAATCACGAATCATATGTATACACTTCATTAAGTGAGAACCAGGCACTGCTGGGATTTGGACCCAGGATCTCCTGTTTACAAGACAAGCGCTTTAACCACTAAGCTACAGCACCTTCTACAGAGTAGCCTGTCTTGCAAGAATGCAATGAGCTAATGAACAGGGTTGCTTCCATCCATCCATCTTTGTCCAGCAGCTCCAGTAGGGGACCCCTATGAACTCCGGCAAATGAAAACAGCTGGACGTGTCCTTGAGCGACGCCTCAGGACTCACTGTTGATAGGCAGGCCTACCGAGAACAACAGAAGTCCTATGCAAGGACCTTGAGAGATGAGAGACCCTTTCCCCACAGCCCTGGTAAAATCCAACCTCCATGCCATAAGTCCCCTCATCACAAAGGTCATTAACCACTCCATTAAACACCGCCAACAAAAGGCTTTTATTTGCTTTACATGTACACATGTAATGTTATGGTACAAAACAACATCACATGTCACTTTAGTGCTCTAGAAAATCAGGCATTAACTTGGTTGCACATGTTAAGTATTGGCAACCATGTGGAAACACTTTATAAAGTGATAACCAGGCACTGCTGGGACCGAGGATCTCCTGTTTACGAGACAGGCGCTTTAACCACTAAGCTACAGCGCCTCCTATAGCAAAGTCTGTCTTGCAAAAATATAATGACCTAGTGAAAAGCGTCCATCCATCCATCTTTGTCCAGCAGCTCCAGCAGGGGACCCCAAACTGCCCTTTGCCTAGCCATATAAACCAGCTCCGACTGGGGGATCCTGAGGCGTCCCCAGGCCAGGTTGGAGATGTACTCTCTCCACCTAGTCCTGGGTCTTCCCCGAGGCCTCCTCCCAGCTGGATGTGCCTGGACCAGCTCTCTACGGAGGCCCCCAGGAGGCATCCTTACCAGATGACCCAACCACCTCAGTTGTTTACACTGAGTACCTCCATAATGGCCATGCATCCGTGTTTATCCCCAGAGGTGCTGTGGCTTACTTGGTTAAAGTGCCTGTCTAGTCAGCAGAAGTGCCTGGGTTCAAATCCCAGCAGCACCTTGTTGTTGCAGAGATAGCACTTTATTTCATCTATGAAAATGGAAACTACAGTGCACATAACTGCTGTAACACCTCTAAAAACTGGAGCATAATACTATAAACATACTACAGTTTAAGTACAAAAATACAGTAAAATTGAGACTGTAAAACATGTACATTTAAAGTGCTTGTCGTGCTTTCTGATAGTCTGAGGTATAAAAGAGAGAGCATACCGCTTAGTTTGTGTAACAGGAGGTCTTAGTCTAACACTAAGTTCTATAACCCTACCAGTCAGATTACCACAGGAGGTAATATCTGTTGCAGCTCTTTTAAAGACTCTACCATAATACCTGCTGGAGATGCCAGGTCCTCATACATGTAAAGCATGAGCTCTACCACTGAGCTACATCCCCTGAAGATTTTCAGTTTTTTAAAACTGTTTTCTGAGATTGACTTAGACTTATCTTTATTAATCCTTTTACTTACTTAGGGTGCTTTAGGTAACTGTCTTCCAAGCACTTGACCTGGGTTTGATTCCCAGCCTTTGCAGTAGTTCTTGTTGAGTGATATTACTTACTCTATTTGTCAAGAAGTAACCAGAAAGGTTACTTGCCCAACCTGGTTTAATACAATATTAGATCTCTGTTATGGTACAAATAAGGCAGTATATCAATCAATCAAGCTTCCTCCATAAGGATACACAGACTGAGGCAGTCTACTACAATTTGCACTTTCTACTGCTTACATTTTACAAAATTGGCTTGTTACTTTAGTTTCGTACTAAACGTCGTATATCAGGTGTGATTGTGAGAGAAAAGAACAAGAGACTAGTTGTCCGGAGGATAATCAACTGAGATTGTGTGCGTCTTTGAGAACTGTAAGTCCTAGAACTGATGTTGTCAGTTCATTTAAGCCTGTTGTTATATTGGTCTGTAGTTCTGGCAAATTTAAAAGTTAGCTTGTTTGTGTTCTTCACCTGTTACCTAGGTTACACCTGTTAGCTAGCTTACACCTGCCTGATTCAATATAATGGCCATTGTTAAATGTCCTTGCTCATTAAGCCAAATCTGGTCTTTACACTTCTGCAGAAGACCATAGAGCAGCCCAAAGATAACCCAAGTGGTCTTATGTCTATTAGAAAGTACAGTTCTGCAAACCATGTACATATTAATCTTTACAGTCATTGGTATGCAGGTCACTTGATGTAAAACAAGCAAATACATAAGGACCCACCCAACAGTTTTGTGATACGTGGCATGCAACTGTCTGTCAATGATCAAGCTTGTTGCTGTGACCAAGAAACCACCAACAAAATGACTGATCCATCATCAGTTACGGAATTTTCTTGGATGCCAAATACTTGAATTGAAAGTCAGAATCCAATTGACATGTCAGAAACAATACAATGCACGTCCAGCTTCTACATTTCTGCATGAGTCAGCTTCCCCAATTTCTGAGTAACAGGAAAATAGCCTGATAAGCAGACATGTGCAGCTCAACCTCAAAAAGCCATAAAGCAAATGCTTGTGGCTTAAAGATCGAGCTCCCGCTCATAAAACCTAAGACAGGAGCAGTCTCTGTGGCGCAATAGGTCAGCGCAGTCGGCTGTTAACCGAAAGGATGGTGGTTCAAATCCACCCAGGGACGTTTGTTGTTTAAATAACCTGGAGAGAGCCAACTCTGGGATTTATCCTTCTGCAGAAGACCATAGAGCAGCCCAAAGATAACCCACGTGGCCTTATGTCTGGTGATATTAACAAATGTAATGTTAGTCACGGTCCCTGTGTGTGTCATGTGGAGAGCTGTTATATTATACTATCACTTTTTAATGACAAAATCAAGTCTTTGTTTTGGTAAAAATATTTTGTATCAAATTCTTCCTGTTGTCAAATGAGATCGGAAAGTTGAATCGGGCAGTGGAGCCCTGAAAAGACCCCATGCCAATCTACCTGACCATAGTCTTTCAAGTCAGTGACAAATCCAAGCTGCATTTCCTCTTTCAAACTGCATTTCTTTTTTACCAATATTCAATTTCTAATTTTGACAAAAGTAGTCTGTCGTCCAATAGATGGTGGAAACTAGGCTTATCTGCTGTCACTTTTGACCAAGAAATTCAAGTTCCAATGTTGGTAAAATGTTTTGCTTCAAAAGTAGTCTTTAGTCCAATATAGTCAGAAAGCTCAGTCTGGCAGTGGAGCCATAAAAACACTACATGCCAAACAAACTTCTTTACGGTTGGCTTTCGAGTCACTGACTGGTCACATTTACTTGATGGAAAATTGCTAATAAGGTATGTTTACGTGGCTTGTTGGACTAGGGGTATGATTCTTGCATCGGGTGCGAGAGGTCCCGGGTTCAACTCCCGGACGAGCCCTGAAGCTAGGTGTTCCAACCCTAGTCTGTACTTTAAAATCCAGTTTGTTGTTAAATTAACCCAGATTAGGAGCCAGCACAATTGTAGTACAGCATGTTGGCAATTTTCATATCCTGCTTCAACTGCACGCAATAGAAAAAAACTGGGAAAAGATATAAGGAACAATGAGCAGGACATGACTCTCCTTGTTCATTGGTCTAGGTTTATGATTCTCGCTTAGGGTGCGATAGGTCCTGGATGAGACTGCTTTGCATATAAGTAGAGGAATGGATTGACTAATCTGGTTTATTTATTGAATTTGATGGAAAAGAGTGTCACGCGCGAGGCAAATTTATCACAATACTACTATCACTTCTTAGTGGCAAAATCAAGTCGCTTTCCAGCCGCTGCCTTTATCAATGTCCGATCATTCTTACGCTCTGATTGGTGTGATACGAACGTTTCATGAATATCATGTAAAGCCTGTCGTAAAAGGATTTCTGCGCTTATATCTACCCCACCTCTTTTTTTTGTTTCTTGTTATGTCTCGGCAAGAAGTATTATGCTTTTGGGTCAATAAGTAGGTTTCCATATCTACATCAGAATCAGAAATACTTGATTGATCCCTGAAGGGAAACTCTGGAAGAAAACTTCTCCTTCGAGCCAGAGTTGAACCAGCGACCTAAGGATTTCAGCTTTATGCCTCTACAGTCCTGCGCTCTACCAACTGAGCTATCGAAGGGAGCTAGCACTGTCATACGAACTTCCCATTCCGTTGATTTTGATAACACAGGACCCCCCCTGGAGGTGCTTTCAGTGATAGAGCGCATTTCCAGTCTCAATACCCAGATGTATTACAAGATTTGAAGTGAAAAAGTGCTGTCCAGTGATGGTGGTATAGTGGTGAGCAAAGCTGCCTTCCAAGCAGTTGACCTGGGTTTGATTCCCTGCCATCGCAGTAGCTTTCTTTGAGTTGTGTTAATTGCTTTTTTTACAAGAAGTCAGCAGAAAGGTTACTTGCCCAACCTGGTTTGATAAAATCTCTTTTAGCTGCACGATTATGGCCAAAATGATAACGACAATTAGAGATCACGATTAACTATAGCAATTATTTGTTGATTTTCTACTCCAAAGTGCTGGAAAGGAAGGTTTCACCAATCGTTGAACCTCAGGTTAACAAGGAACAATCTCAGCAAGGTGATTGATGGATGATTCTAGTTACTTCACCAAGTTCAGCCCAATGACACAGCTGTAAGAGACCACATTGCTTGGCTTCCAGCTATGTAATATTTGCAAAAGGCAGTGGTGGGATTCGAACCCACGCCTCCAGATAGACTGGAGCCTTAATCCAGCACCTTAGACCACTCGGCCACACTACCTGCAAGTATCAGCTCTCCACATTGTGACAATCACAGGCACCGTAACTAACGGTATGCTTGTAAATGTTATTGGGAAAAAAACCTTTGCAAGGAAAAAGCCAATGCTTTATTAAATTTTTTATCACACTTTGTCATATTCCTTTGGCATTGTTGATTATTAGAATCATGTAACCAGCATTAAGTGAGTAGGTGGGGACCAGAGCCTTCAGCTGCTCTGCTCCCCAGCTCTGGACCTCACTCCCACCTGTCCTCCGCAGTATCGTCTCTCTCCCCCTGTTCAAAACCAGACTCAAAACCCACCTGTTCCAGCTTTCTTATTTGTAAATACACTCTTCCTGTCATTTTTTCATAACTGTTTATACTTTTCAGTTGCCTGTATCTGTCTTTTTTTTGTCTGTAAAGCGACCCTGAGTGCTTAGAAGGCGCTGTTAAATAAAATGTATTATTATTTTTATATTTTTCAATAAAGTAATTGTTTTTGCCTTGCGAAAGTTTTGTTCCAATAACATTAGAATATGTGGGTGTGGGACGCCCAGGTAGCTCAGTTGGTGAAGAAGGCGTTTGCTGCATGTCATTCTCTCTCTCTCTCTGCCCTTACATGTCTTCAGCTGTCCTATATAAACAACAGGAGTTGGTGCAGATTGAGGGATATGAACTGTCACTCATCAATAGGAAACAATCAAAGGGTGGGGGGGTTGCATTTTATATTGACCAAAGATTTCAATGTCAAATAGTTACTAAAATGTCTTTTGTTTTAGATACAGTGATTACTTACATGGAGTCTGGTGGAGATATGCTGCTCTATACACGCTAAAAATAGTGATTATTTAAATGGAGTCTGGTGGGTTTGGTGATGTTTTATGATAAACTAAAATTATCTTACTCTTTAACTAAAAGCTCTATCTCTGTAGGGATCCATCCCATAATGTTGTCACACACTTAGAATAATAATCTGAGTCTTTCAGCACTTTTAGTGGATGGAAACGTTCTCTTATCAAGGAGTTTAAACACAGAAACAGCAGGAAGGATAAATCCACCAAATCAAGTCACAAATAATCAGCACGAGGCCTTGTTTAATTTTTTTAATGTATTTAATTGTTCCACATTACAAAACATTTAAAACAATTCAATCCTTGATGTTATTTACAAGTTTGCTTTCTATTATCTGATTTTGTAAAACATCATCAGGGTCTTTAATTTCAGTCTGAACAGACCTCAACAGATTTAAAACCACATTCAGTCACGGAAAATATGAAATGTCAGACAAAGATTATTAAATGAAATTCCACCAAGTTGGAAAACATGTTAAACTACAAAACAATAATTTGAGAGCGTACAATTCAAAATGGCTGACTTCTAGTATGTTGGTAATGAGGAGAGGACAAATTTAAACAAATATTGAATTTGCGCTTATTAAACTCAATGCTCAAAGGTTAGAGTTTTTACCAACTTTTGGGAGTTTAGAAATATATAAGGGTGACAAAAATGTATTCCTTAAAAGAAAATTACACTGACTTCTTGTCAGCCCAAATTTTTTTATATTTATAGAGATGAGAAGAAAGTTTTTACCAAAATAAAAGTTTCAAACATGTCTACGTTTTCCAACCAAAACATCTTTAAATGTCTTAATGTTTCTCCTTTGGGCCTTCTCCTTCCCACGGTGGGTACATTGTGGTTAGGGTTGGGTACCGAAACCTGGTGCTAGTACGGCGCCGGTGCCTTAACACCCGGTATCTATCGGACGAATAGTAACGGGGATTTGGTGCTACTGAAACACCAGCGCTGCCTTTTTCCATATAGTGGTTATTTTTGTCATTGACCAGCAATTTACTGGAGAAATATTACTTTTTTTTTTACATTTCATTTGGACCATATAGTAATAGTAGTAATAAACAAGCAGTTCTTAAATTTAGCTGACTGTCTTTTTGTGCTCCTTTTTTTATTTAAATATATACATTTAAAAAAGTATTTTTAAAGGATGGGTTCAGGCACCGATTCTGGTGCCTAAATGGTAAGGGTTCTGAGGAAAGGCAGAAAACAGTCCAACTGATCCACAATAACATACATGCTGCTCAGAAGATAAAGTTACTGCTGGTCAGCCTTCCATGTGGAGAGAAGATCAGAATATAACAACACAGCTATCAGGGCATGAGGAGGAGGAAACAGCTTGGCTCTGAAACATGTTCACAACGAGGCAGTGTGAAAGCGCTGGTGTCTTTTAAGGTTACTACTCTGAGAAAGGTTTCCCCACATTGTTCACACCAGTACGGCTTCTCTCCAGTGTGAATGCGCTGGTGTTTTTTAAGGTTACTACTCTGAGAAAAGGTTTCCCCACATTGTTCACACCAGTACGGCTTCTCTCCAGTGTGAATGCGCTGGTGAGTTTTAAGGGTACTACTATGAGAAAAGGTTTCCCCACATTGTTCACAGCTGTATGGCTTCTCTCCAGTGTGAATGCGCTGGTGAGATTTAAGGTTACTACTGTGAGAAAACGTTTCACCACATTGTTCACACCTGTACGGCTTCTCTCCAGTGTGAATGCGCTGATGTTTTTTAAGGCTATCATTATGAGAAAAGGTTTCCCCACATTGTTCACAGTTGTACGGCTTCTCTCCAGTGTGAATGCGCTGGTGAGTTTTAAGGCTACCACTCTGAGAAAATGTTTCCCCACATTGATCACAGCTGTACGGTTTCTCTCCAGTGTGAACTCTCTGATGAATCTTTAAATTCCTGATGTTGTGAAGGATTTGTCACAGTGCTGACAGCGGTGACGTTTGACTCCTCTTCCTCTCCGTTTCTATCAACAGAGAAAAACCAAGAGAGTGAGTTAGTGAGGTGCCATGCTGTAGAGCTCTATCTTAACCCGTTTGCGCCGGATGCTTCGCGACGACACATCTACCGCCGGTTACTGCGTTGCGCAACTCTGACCCTCCTGCCGGCTGCTGCGTGGCGCAGCATTTTGTACTGGTCGGTCTTTCCATGACGCGTGCGGCAGAGAACGCACTGTCATTGGTTCAAATACACATGAGGCGGGTCTTGTTGGCCATGTGACCACCAAAATGTACCGTAGTTTGCTGAAAATCACGTCAATCAACCAGACAAACATGTGCGTTTGTTTATGGAGTTTTGAGAGACGAGTGAGAAAACGGCTCCGACAGAGGAAGTGGTAGATTATGATGAAGACATTCTCCCTCCCAAACTCCTCACTATCTTCCACCTCAACGTCCCCGCCCTCGCTGTCTAAATCCTCCTCTGATTGCCTCGGAGCCGTTTTCTCGCTCGTCTCTCAAACATTCATAAACAAACGCATATGTACGTCTAGTTGATTGACGTGATTTTCAGCAACCTACAGTACATTTTAGTGGTCACATGGCCAACAAGACCCGCCTCATGTGTATTTGAACCAATGACGTTCTCTGCTGCACACGTCATGAAAAGACCGACAAATACAAAACGCTGAGCCACGCAGCAGCCGGCGGGAGGGTCAGAGTTGCGCAACGCAGTAACTGGCGGTAGATGTGTCGTCGCGAAGCATCCGGCGCAAACGGGTTAAACTAGAAACAACATTTATGTCTATGGAACATTGTTTGACTGACGCAATACTTTTCTTAACCCTTGTGTTGTCTTCCCGTTAAAATTGAAAATCAACACTTTTGTTGAGGCTTTGTATGAATGTTTAAATTTCCTTCAGTTTTTGTCACTTTTTTGACCTTTAACAATACATTACACCAACTTATTAACTTTGACTTTGTTACAGTTATTTTTGGAATTTATGGTCAATAAACCTCATTTATAGGAAATTATACCTAATGTTTGAGTGAGAAAAGCAGAAATTAGGAATTATTTAGAATAAAATTAGAGGAATGGATGTTGATGATAATCACAGACTGGAATATGTCAACTTTACTCAAAACTATTTAAAAAACACTTTGTTTTCTCCAAATGCTATAAAATTGAATAAGACACCCCAATATTAATGAAAGTAGAGATTTGTACTTGGCAAAGAGCGTTGTGTGGAATCAATCATGTTATTTTGGGTAATTAAAAAGAACACTGATGTAGGACAACGGGTCATTTTGACCCGAGGACGACATGAGGGTTAATTATCTGCCAACATCACTATTATGGAGTTGCATTATGGTAATCCATGCATCCATTGTTGGTTAGTTGTGATAAATAAACTACTTTTGATCAATTTATGTGTGGCCTCCATTTTGTTGCCAGCCTTTAGCCAGCCGGTAACAAATTGGGGGTCATCCGGGACTCTTTGTGCCGGGAAAGTTGTAAATGTACATTTTCCCACAGATTTTTAGCTTTCACTGGTATCTGTAGGGGTTACCGTGTTGTCTTCATGTTGCTGGAACAGCTCTACTCCAGTAAAGTAAATTGGAACCATTGTTCCTGATGGTATTAGCAATGAGGGGCACCAGTTGACCTTTGACCTTTTGTTTGAGGTTGTTTTTGCTAAATCAAACTTGTATAGCCAGCAGTATTGTGTAAGTAAGTAATATGGTAGTGTAATGTGGTATTGTCCACACAAGCTACATTTCCTCAAGCATTTCTGAAGCTCAGCAGAGCTTTCTGCTGTGCTCTGGAATAAAACTGCTGAGCATCACTGACTCCTCTGAAAAACACAGGCACATATGTCGTGGTCATGGATGTTTAAAAAATAGCTTTGATGTACAGTTGTGTTCAAATAATAGCATCACTAAACTCATGAATCATTTTTTGGGAAAAAGTGATATTTCTACATGGCAAATAATTTACTAGTAAGTGTTGTAGAGTCCTAGAAAACCAACAGTCATGACATGCATGCTGCTCATTCTGTAGAATTGAATCTGTAATTGAAAGGAGCATGTTCATAATAATAGCAGTGTTGTGTTCAATTAGTGAGCTGATTGATTCTGTGAAGAAACAGGTGTCAGTTATGGCCCATATTTAATCTATATACTGTATATATACATATTTAAGAAAGGAAGGAAGCACATGTTGTGCATGCTGGTTATAGTGCATTTCACACTGAAATACTCAGCAAAATGGCTCGTTCCAGACATTGCTCTGAGGAACAGAGGACTTTGATTAAAAAGTTGATATGAGAGGGAAAACATATAAAGAAGTGCAGAAGATTATAAGCTGCTCTGCCAAAATCATTTCAAATGCCTTGAAATGGCATCCAAAGCCTGACCGACATGGGAAAAACCCAAAGGACACATTGACTGGCCAACAGAGAAATGGAGCAACATTCTGGGGACTGATGAGAGGGAAACTGTTCTTTTTGGGTCTAGGAGCCGCGGACAGTTTGTCCTCCGACCCCCCTGCACTGAAATCAAGCCCCAGTCCACTGTGAAGACAGTAAAGCATGCTGGTTATGGGATGTTTCTCATACTGTGGTATGGGATGTTTCTCATAAAAACTGGTTCTTAAAATGCTTCCACTGACTCAGATTATGGAAAAGCGCTCTACCATTTGAGCTACTTCCCCTTTTCAAAAAAGGGAATAGTATAGTATGGCAAAAATTCACTAAAATTCATTAAAAATCATAATAATGAACATGTGACAGTGTTACCTTTAGGGTTTTTAGCAGTGGGGGGGTCAGTCCCAACAGCAAAGAGTCAAGTCGTGAGAAGGATAACAGTTAGCTAGCTAGCCTCTTTATGTTTATGTAACGTTAGCTTTAGATGTACATTTCTTAGCTTGAATTTGGTATCTGCGTTTCAAAGCCGTCTCCCGCGTTTCATCGTCCATCAACACAACATCACGATGAGTAACTGGACGGCCCAATAACCTCTCAGTCATTGTTGTACTACTGAAGACTTGTTGTTAAATTGTAATGTGAGCGGCAGCCAACGTGCGTCGGCCCCATTTCTGATAGCGTGGCAGAAGAACCGTTACCATGACGGTGTACCACAATACAACCAACACTGTAACATGTTGCTCAGTAACACAAACTGAGAATAAGCCTCACCTATTACAACACACACATCCATAACGAAGCAAACAGTGTAATACACCTTTAACAGTGAAGCACGGGGCTCCACAGGCTGGTCTGTTTTACTGGTGATTACACGTTGCTAGGCAACAACCTGAACATCAACAACCAATATGGAGGCTGCACAAGTCATAAACAATCTGAAATCTATCAGCTACGCAATAAGAAACACAGCAACAGTAATAACATCAAGACAATCTCTCTCTCTCTCTGTGTGTGCGCGTGTCTCTCTATGTGTGTGCGCGTATGTCTTTCTCCTCTCTCTATGTGCGTGCTCTCTCTCTGTGTGTGTCTCTCTCTCTGTGTGTGTGTTGTGTTGTGTTGGTGTGTGTGTGGGTGTGTGTGTGTGTGTGTGTGGTGTGTTGGTGTGTGTGTCTCTCTCTCTGTGTGTGCGCATGTCTCTCTGTCTTTGTGACAGCGTCTGTGTGCATTCATTAATTTTGAGATTAGATTCCTGGGTCTCTTCAGTCTGGGAACCTCTTTCCTTCACTCACCTCCTCCTTCTTCCTCTTGCTCCCTCGCTCCTCTGAGTCTCCCGAGGCCTCCCTGACACCTTTCCTCTCTTCCCTCCTCCTCCTCCCCCTCTTCCTCCTCGTGTTTCTGCATGTACTCTGCGATAAGGTCCAGGTCCAGGTTGTCTTGCGGCTCCCATGTGTTTTCCTCCTCACTGGAAAGGTGAGTGCAGACAGAAGAACATCTCCTCACACTTTGTTTTTTAGGAATACATTCTCACTCTAGCTGCTAGTTTGGATATTCCTTTTATTTGTTGCCATTTTTTAAGGTTATTTGCGGGTCTGCACCTTAGAGTCAAGATACACAACCTTCAACTTTGAGAATCCCGAAATTATGCTGTTGAAAGTGTGTGTGTGGTGTGGTGTTTGTGTGTGTGATATGGACCAAGAACCCAAGTATTAATATTCTAGACTCATACTTACTCTGAGAACCCCTTCCATTTCAGCAGAAACTCTACTCTTCCCTTCACCACTCTGCGGTCCAAAACCTTCTCCACCACATGCTCCTCCTCTTCCTCCTTCACTGCTGCAGGCTCCTCCTCTCCTCCTTCACTGCTGCAGGCCCCTCTTCCTCCTTCACTGCTGCAGGCTCCTCCTCCTCCTTCCTCCTTCACTGCTGCAAGCTCCTCCTCTTCCTCCACCTTTCCTGCTCCGTCGCCAGCTTGACGTCTGCCCCAAGGGGGTGGTTTCAAATTGAGTAACCGGGGTAACAAGTGATTTTTCTTGATTGGGTTCACTACTTAACTCTCAGAGGAGAACCCTGGAAAGCAGAATCACGGAGTCAGTGAGTGAGAGAACAAACCGCCGTCCTCGTCTCCAAATCTCTGTTTATTACAAATTCTCCCAAACACAAAAGCATAAAACAGTCGTCAACAACAACATTCCCCTCGTGGAAACATGTTTCACTTCAATTTAAGAACCGTAACACCATTTTCTTTACTCCCCATTTTTCAGTGGGTAAAATCTTCCACACTCAAATTCCCAGAAATAGTCTCGTCCTTACCAAATAAATATCACCCTTACTGTACCGTTTCAAATAATAATATCTCTCTTCTTCTTCTACTCCAAAACTCCACCATTATACTAATGTCATCATGGAAATCATAAACCCTCTTTGGCTGGAAATAAATATTCAAACAACTTCAGAGTCAAAACATGAACCATCATACACCTGGGGATAATAGTTGAACTTATAATACATTCCTTTACTATACTCTGTAGAACTTTTAGGAGAACTCCCCTTTAATAGTTAAACAACATTTAACATTAACAATCCTGTCAGGATACGTTAAAAACCACAAAATAACTCATTACCAGGATGGAAGCACCAGCACCCAGAACCACACACACAACCCTATGTAACTAGCATGTTAGTTAGCAGTAATTAGCCTGTGTCTATGTTAATATTAACTAGCCTGTTAGTTAGCAGTAATTAGCCTGTGTCAATGTTAACTAGCATGTTAGTTTGCAGTAATTAGCCTGTGTCTATGTTAATGTTAACTAGCATGTTAGTTAGCAGTAATTAGCCTGTGCCTATGTTATGTTATCTAGCATGTTAGTTATAGTAATTAGCCTGTGTCAATGTTAACTAGCATGTTAGTTAGCAGTAATTAGCCTGTGTCTATGTTAATGTAACTAGCATGCTAGTTAGTAGTAATTAGCCTGTGTCAATGTAAACTAGCATGTTAGTTTGCAGTAATTAGCCTGTGTCTATGTTAATGTTAACTAGCATGTTAGTTAGCAGTATTAGCCTGTGCCTATGTTAATGTTAACTAGCATGTGTTAGTAGTAATTAGTCTGTGTCAATGTTAACTAGCATGTTAGTTAGCAGTAATTAGCCTGTGTCTATGTTAATGTTAACTAGCATGTTAGGTTATAGTAATTAGCCTGTGTCAATGTTAACTAGCATGTTAGTTAGCAGTAATTAGCCTGTGTCTATTTTAATGTTAACTAGCATGTTAGTTAGCAGTAATTAGCCTGTGCTATGTTAATGTTAACTAGCATGTTAGTTAGTAGTAATTAGCCTGTGTCAATGTTAACTAGCATGTTAGTTAGCAGTAATTAGCCTGAGCTATGTTAATGTTAACTAGCCTGTTAGTTAGCAGTAATTAGCCTCTGTCTATGTTAATGTTACTAGCATGTTAGTTAGCAGTAATTAGCCGTGTCTATGTTAATGTTAACTAGCATGTTAGTTAGCAGTAATTAACCTGTGTCTATGTTAATGTTAACTAGCATGTTAGTTAGCAGTAATAGCCTGTGCTATGTTATCTCCTAACTATACCTCTCCATCCTCCTCTGTGATGTGAATGATTGAGATTTTCTCTTGCACATCTACCAGAAGACTTACAACTTTCAGACAGGTTGCTCACGTCCATCTACTCTTCAGCTCAGTTGGAGACTGCCGCTTAACGCTCAGCTCACCGGGAAGAGCTTCTAATAGACTTCACTGGTCTCCATGGAACAACGGGACCTGTTCTGTAGTGATGGCAGTGTGACGCTGAAGCTCCGATACTGCTCCAAACCCTCACTACCAATCCAGAGAACCACTGCTTCAAAGCTTGCTTTGATGCGGAAAATCATGTGACATATGACGTCCGAAGCAGCAAGTGCTTCATTGCCTGAATGAATCATCTGACTGTTTGCGGTCCAATCAGGTGATTCATTGGACGGCCTTGTGTCGATTCTGACAGGTGATAGGTTTGAAACAGTTTTGAGCGCCTTTTAGTCTTTATAACCGCTCTAAACAATGTACAATGTGTAGAGTTGTCGTAGTAGGTGTGTTATTGCGTTGAGTTTTGGTGGTATTGCGTTTGTGTTGGATCAGTAGGGAACCAGCCAGGAAGAGAGGTCGTTCTGACATGTGGGAACACTTTAATCTGATCGCTCTGATAAGGTGGGTGTTCTGGCTGTTTAATATGTAAAGTAGGAAAAGTAAAGTTATACAACAGTAACTGTCAGTATAGTAGCCTTCTATAGCTATGGTCTATATTAAGTAGCATAACAGTAAAATGATGTACATGATTAGTGTAGCTAGTAGCTCTTTATAGACTCAAGTTGCATTTTATTTAAAAATTGCTTCTTTTACAGGTCCGGTGTTTGTTTGTTCAACCGAGCTGAAGTATCATGGGAATACTTCCTCCATGATTAGACACTTCACTGCCAAGCATGGAGCTGATAAAAACCATGGGAACACAAATCAAGGTAGGCTATTATTTATTATTATTATTATTATTATTATTATTATTATTATTATTATTATATTATTACCTAGACAACAAAATCTGATATGATTGTATACTGACTCATAGGTCTGCTTCGTTTAAATGCAGTTTTCACATAAATCCTTAATTTCTTTTATTAAAGTATTTTTAATTTCTTTATGTCTTTATTTTTTGTCTTAGTGGACCGTAAGCAAGAGCTAGATGAGGCTCTTGTGAATATGGTGGTGAAGGACTCGCAGCCCTTTTCCATTGTGATGACTGTGGCTTCAAGGAGTTTGTGGCATTGCTTGATCCCACATACACTCTTCCATCCAGAAAGGCTCTGAAGAACATGGTGGTTAAGAAATACGAGGAGGAGAAAGCCAAGGCCAAGGCATCATGCAGAGGGGTGGAGGCTGTGAGCCTGACTTCTGATATGTGACCTCGATTAATATGGATGCATATCTAGCAGTGACGTGTCATTATGTGGATGATTCTGTGAAGCTGGCCACAGTCCTTTTGGGAGTGCTCCCTTTCCTGAACGTCATACATCTGCTAACATCTCTGCTGCAATGAGGTCTCTCATGGAGGAATGGGGTATTGAAGGCAAAGTGACCTCAATGTGACAGATGCAGGAGCTAATATGGTTGCATCTGTCAGAAGTTTGAATCTCAGACACGCACTTTGCTTTGCTCATTCCCTAAATCTAGTGGTGAAGAAGAGTCTTGATGCAACTCCTGGCCTAGAAACCTACGCACAAGGGCACGAAAAGTAGTGACATTCTTCAAAACTAGCACAACAGCACATGAAAAGCTCAAAGAAGTACAGGAGCAGATGAATCATCCAGTGAAGAAGCTTATTCAGGAGGTCGACACACGCTGGAACAGCACCTTCCTCATGCTACAACGCCTTTATGAAAAAGACAGTCAGTGGGGGCAGCTCTTGCAACGCTGAAAACATTGTAAGACCATTGTCTTCAGAGGACTATGAAACAGCTGCGGCATGCCTGCAATTGCTTGCCCCCTTTTACCAGGCAACAGTAGAACTGTCTGAGGAGAAGAGAGTGTCAGGGTCAAAGGTATCCCAATGACAAAATGTTAATGCAGTACCTGTATGAAACATTGGAAAAACAAGCCACAACACAGCTAAATTACTGGGACAGAACTGTTGACAGCGATGCCAAAACAAGTTTGAGACTACGGAGAACCAAACAGCACTGACTCTTTCGACACTGTTGGATCCAAGATTCAAAACCATAGGATCTACAATCAAGGACAGGCACAGCATCAGTGAGACGACTAACAGCACAATGCTCACAACTGATAAGATACACACCATCACATGCTTCACCTACAGAAGAACAGCCCTCCACATCAGCTCAACCAGCACCTGCAAATGTTGAAAATCCACCATCCACAGGTAAAGTTATAAACAGTTAATTGATAAAATTGAAACCTTTCAGTACTGATAATATCATCATATTGTCTTTTAGGTGTTACCTTTGGGAACTCTGGACAGAGATGCTTCTGAAGCAAGGAGGGCAAGGAATGCCACAGCAGATGCTACAGTGGAGGTGCAGAGGTACATGACTGATCCACCAGTTGCAAGATCAGAAGACCCACGGCGTACTGGCGAAACCACCTCAAAATGTGTACCCCTCGTCTGTTTAACCTTGCAAAACACTTTTATGTTCGCCAGCATCATCTGTTCCTTGTGAGCGAGTGTTTTTCCAATCTGGAGAGGTTGTGAGCAAAAGAAGAAACCGACTCAGTCCAAAAACTGTTGAAAAAATAATGTACCTCAATAAAAAATCTTTGAGTGTTCCCCATCCCCAAATCACCCCCTGCATAGTTACAAGCACACCCAACCTATGCCATATTTTCCCAGCACTCTCTCCTAAATAACACAAAAAATACATTTATCATATTTATTTGTAAATAGAACATTATTCTCGCCGTATCGTGTGCATCAAAGAGTTTCCAAAGGAAATATAGTTAAAATCCAAGGAGATCTTAACAAAGATGCTTCAGAACTGAAGTACTTTCTCCAATACTACTCACTGGTTAATTGACTGCAGACGCTTGCTTTTCGCCAGGAGAGGTCGCTGCCACTGAAGCTCGAGTAAGAACCTATTTTCGAACCAATTGCTCAAGTGGTTTTCGTGGCTTCGCAAAAGCTTCATTGGCCCATCACTACCTGTTGGTCCATTTCTTTAACTGTCTATGATCCCACCCCGATACACACCTGTTAGCTAGCCGCGAGCTCTATTGTTTACGAAACCCGTTTTCCCGCGTTACAAACGCGGCTCTTTAGCTCGCCTTTACACATCATAAACTCCATAACTAACCCACCACAGCTTCAGCCACCACACACACGGCAGAAGGAAACCGTCTGTTGTCATTTTTACCGAGTACCAACTGGAAAGCAGAATTACGGCATCAGAGAGTGAGAAAACAAACCGCCATCCTCGTCTCCAAAGAGGAGGAAAGTGTCGTCACCTGGCCCCGTGGTGTACCAATACCCGCACATTGGTTCCGCTTTCTTGTTTCCCGCTACTTAATATTGCTCATGGGAGATGTGCTGCTCTATACACACTAAAAGTATTATTATTTACATGGAGTCTGGTGGAGATATGCTGCTCTATACACGCTAAAAGTAGTGATTATTTACATGGAGTCTGGTGGGTTTGGTGATGGTGATTTCGGGGTTGTTTCATGTTAAACTAAAAGGATCTTACTCTTTACTAAAGGTCTATCTCTGTAGGATCCATCCCATAATGTTGGCAGACTCTTAGAATAATATACTGAGTCTGTCAGAAAAAACAACAGAACCTTTAGTGGACGGAAACTTTACCTTTTAATTAGGAGTGTAACACAGACGCAACAGGAAGAATACATGCATCAAATAATCAGCATGTGGCCTTGTTTTATTGAACTCATTTTGCATAAGTTGTTCCACATTCCCTGACATTTAAAACAAGTCGATCACTGACGCCAATCTAACTCCCTACGGACTGACTACTGCCACCCTAGTAGTTATCACTTTGACTTTCTGACTTTAATCATGACTTTTGTGAGGCAAATAACATGATGAGATCCACCTTAGGTGGGGGGGGACTTTGGGTTCAGCATGGGTAAGTGTCTCAAGATAATCTTGTCATAAATTGATACTATTAATAATATTGAAGTGAATTGAATTGAAATTGATATCATGAAGTGTTTTAGTCAAACAGTTCAAAATTTGATAACCAGAGATGAAATCAGATGAATGTTTTGTGGTTTGAGTCTCAGATCTGCTCACAGTGCAGAGTGTGTGTGTGGTGAAACAGACTGAACTTTGATTTCAGCAGTGGTCTTCAGTCAGTGTTTCTGTCCACAGGAGAGACTCTCAGTCCTGCAGAGGACACCGAGACACTGAGGAACCAGACCAGAACACCCAACTCAGGATAGAGAGGCTGAGTGAATGTTGGTGTAGAAGGTGTGGAGGTGGATCAGTGAGTCAGAGGAGACTGTGTAGAAGGACAGAGAGCCAGCAGGAACGTCCACATACACTGCTACTCTGTTAGAGACAGAGCAGGAAGTGAGGACTGTTTTCTCTTATTGTGCC
>NW_022605138.1:0-13667 GCF_008692095.1 Etheostoma spectabile | reverse complement strand
GGTAGTGATGGCAGTGTGACGCTGAAGCTCCGATAGTGCTCCGAAACCCTCAAATACCAATCCAGAGAACCACTGCTTCAAGCTTGCTTTGATGCGGAAAAAATCATGTGACATATGACGTCCGAAGCAGCAAGTGCTTCATTGCCTGAATGAATCATCTGACTGGTTTGCGGTCCAATCAGGTGATTCATTGGAACGGCCTTGTGTCGATTCTGACAGGTGATAGGTTGAACAGTTTTGAGCGCCTTTTAGTCTTTATAACCGCTCTAAACAATGTACAATGTGTAGAGTGGCGTTAGCGTGTGTATTGCTGTGAGTTGTTGGTATGTTTTTTTGTTTGTGTTGGATCAGTATGGAACCAGCCAGGAAGAGAGGTCGTTCTGACATGTGGGAACACTTTATCTGATCGCTCCTGATAAGGTGGGTTGTTCTGGCTGTTTAATATGTAAAGTAGGAAAGTAAAGTTTATACAACAGTAACTGTCAGTATAGTAGCCTTCTATAGCTATGGTCTATTAAGTAGCATAACAGTAAATGATGTACATGATTGAGAGTAGTAGCTAGATCTATCTTATAGACTCAAGTTGCATTTTTATTTAAAAATTGCTTTCTTTACAGGTCCGGTGTTTGGTTTGTTCAACCGAGCTGAAGTATCATGGGAATACTTCCTCCATGATTAGACACTTCACTGCCAAGCATGGAGCTGATAAAACCATGGGAACACAAATCAAGGTAGGTATGTATTATATTAGTATTATTATATATTATTATTATTTATTATTTACCTAGACAAACAAAATCTGATATGATTGTATAACAGACTCATAGGTCTGCTTCGTTTAATGCGTTTCACATAAATCCTTAATTTCTTTTATATTAAGTATTTTTTAATTTCTTTATGTCTTTATTTATTTGTCTTAGTGGACCGTAAGCAAGAGCTAGATGAGGCTCTTGTGAATATGGTGGTGAAGGACTCGCAGCCCTTTTCCATTGTGGATGACTGTGGCTTCAAGGAGTTTGTGGCATTGCTTGATCCCACATACACTCTTCCATCCAGAAAGGCTCTGAAGAACATGGTGGTTAAGAAATACGAGGAGGAGAAAGCCAAGGCCAAGGCCATCATGCAGAGGGTGGAGGCTGTGAGCCTGACTTCTGATATGTGGACCTCGATTAATATGGATGCATATCTAGCAGTGAAGTGTCATTATGTGGATGATTCTGTGAGCTGGCCACAGTCCTTTTGGGAGTGCTCCCTTTCCCTGAACGTCATACATCTGCTAACATCTCTGCTGCAATGAGGTCTCTCATGGAGGAATGGGGTATTGAAGGCAAAGTGACCTCAATTGTGAAGATGCAGGAGCTAATATGTTGTGCATCTGTCAGAAGTTTGAATCTCAGACACGCACTTTGCTTTGCTCATTCCTAAATCTAGTGGTGAAGAAGAGTCTTGATGCAACTCCTGGCCTAGAAAACCTACGCACAAGGGCACGAAAAGTAGGACATTCTTCAAAACTAGCACAACAGCACATGAAAAGCTCAAAGAAGTACAGGAGCAGATGAATCATCCAGTGAAGAAGCTTATTCAGAGGTCGACACACGCTGGACAACCACCTTCCTCATGCTACAACGCCTTTATGAAGAAAAGACAGTCAGTGGGGGCAGCTCTTGCAACGCTGAAAACAGATGTAAGACCATTGTCTTCAGAGGACTATGAAACAGCTGCGGCATGCCTGCAATTGCTTGCCCCCTTTTACCAGGCAACAGTAGAACTGTCTGAGGGAAGAGAGAGGTCAGGGTCAAGGTTATCCCAATGACAAAATGTTAATGCAGTACCTGTATGAAACAATTGGAAAAACAAGCCACAACACAGCTAAATTACTGGGACAGAACTTGTTGACAGCGATGCAAAACAAGTTTGAGACTACGGAGAACCAAACAGCACTGACTCTTTCGACACTGTTGGATCCAAGATTCAAAAACATAGGATTCTACAATCAAGGACAGGCACAGGCATCAGTGAGACGACTAACAGCACAATGCTCACAACTGATAAGATACCAACCATCACATGCTTCACCTACAGAAGAACAGCCCTCCACATCAGCTCAACCAGCACCTGCAAATGTTGAAAATCCACCATCCACAGGTAAAGTTATAAACAGTAATTGATAAAATTGAAACCTTTCAGTACTGATAATATATCATATTTGTCTTTTAGGTGTTAACCTTTGGAAACTCTGGACAGAGATGCTTCTGAAGCAAGGAGGGCAAGGAATGCCACAGCAGATGCTACAGTGGAGGTGCAGAGGTACATGACTGATCCACCAGTTGCAAGATCAGAAGACCACTGGCGTACTGGCGAAACCATCAAAATGTGTACCCTCGTCTGTTTAACCTTGCAAAACACTTTTTATGTTCGCCAGCATCATCTGTTCCTTGTGAGCGAGTGTTTTCCAAGTCTGGAGAGGTTGTGAGCAAAAGAAGAAACCGACTCAGTCCAAAAACTGTTGAAAAAATAATGTACCTCAATAAAAATCTTTGAGTGTTCCCCATCCCAAAAATCACCCCCTGCCATAGTTACACAAGCACACCCAACCTATGCCATATTTTCCCAGCACTCTCTCCTAAATAACACAAAAAATACATTTATCAATATTTATTTGTAAATAGAACATTATTCTCAGCCTTATCGTGTGCATCAAAGAGTTTCCAAAGGAAATATAGTTAAAAATCCAAGGAGATCTTAACAAAGATGCTTCAGAACTGAAGTACTTTCTCCAATACTACTCACTGGTTAATTTGACTGCAGCCTTGCTTTTCGCCAGGAGAGGTCGCTGCCACTGAAGCTTCGAGTAATGAACCTATTTTCGAACCAATTGGCTCAAGTGGTTCAGTGCTTCGCAAAAGCTTCATTTGGCCATCACTAACCTGTTGGTCCATTTCTTTAACTGTCTATGATCCCACCCCGATACACACCTGTTAGCTAGCCGCGAGCTCTATTGTTTACGAAACCCGTTTCCCGCGGTTACAAACGCGGCTCTTTAGCTCGCCTTTACACATCATAAACTCCATAACTAACCCACCACAGCTTCAGTCCACCACACACACGGCAGAAGGAAACCGTCTTTGTCTTTTTACCGATACCACCTGGAAAGCAGAGATTACGGCATCAGAGAGTGAGAAAACAAACCGCCATCCTCGTCTCCAAAGAGGAGGAAAGGTCCGTCACCTGGGCCCCGTGGTGTACCAATACCGCACATTGGTTCCGCTTTCTGTGTTCCCCGCTACGTTAATATTGCTCATGTGGAGATGTGCTGCTCTATAACACTTAAAAGTAATCTAATTTACATGGAGGTCTGGTGGAGATATGCTGCTCTATACACGCTAAAGTAGTGATTATTTACATGGAGTCTGGTGGTTTTGGTGATGGTGATTTCGGGGTTGTTCATGTTAAACTAAAAAGGATCTTACTCTTTAACTAAAGGTCTATCTCTGTAGGGATCATCCCATAATGTTGGCAGACTCTTAGAATAATATAACTGAGTCTGTCAGAAAAAACAAAAGAACCTTTAGTGGACGGAAAACTTACCTTTAATTAGGAGTGTAAACACAGACGCAACAGGAAGAATACATGCATCAAAATAATCAGCATGTGGCCTTGTTTTATTGAACTCATTTTGCATTAAGTTGTTCCACATCCCTGGACATTTAAAACAAGTCGATCACTGACGCCAATCTAACTCCCTACGACTGAACTACTGCCCACCCCTAGTAGTTATCACTTTGACTTTCTGACTTTAATCATGACTTTGTGAGGCAAAATAACATGATGAGATCCACCTTAGGTGGGGGGGGACTTTGGGTTCAGCAGGGTAAAGTGTCTCAAGATAATTCTTGTCATAAATTGATACTATTAATAATGAATTGATTGAATGAATTGAAATTGAATATCATGAAGTGTTTTAGTCAAACAGTTCAATGTTGATAACCAGAGATGAAATCGATGAAGGTTTTGTGTTTTGAGTCTCAGATCTGCTTCACAGTGCAGAGTGTGTGTGATGGTGAACAGACTGAACTTTGATTTCAGCAGCTGGTCTTCAGTCAGTGTTTCTGTCCACAGGAGAGACTCTCAGTCCTGGAGGAGGACACCGAGACACTGAGGAACCAGAAAGAACCCAAACTCAGGATAGAGAGGCTGAGTGAATGTGGTGTAGAAGGTGTGAGGTGGATCAGTGAGTCAGAGGAGACTGTGTAGAAGGACAGAGAGCAAGCAGGAACGTCCACATACACTGTACTCTGTAGAGACAGAGCAGGAAGTGAGGACTGTTCTTCTCTATTGTGCCGGACAGAGTAACCATCTTCAATCAGAGCAGAACAGACTCCAGGAATGATCATTCAATCCAAAACACACAGTCTCTACTGTCTCCTTTCCTTCTGATTCCTCTGTAACTCACTGATATATTAACTCTCCTCTCCTCTCGACCTCCCAGTAACAGCGACCAGTCAGACCATCTCTACACAGCAGCTGAGGCCAGATGTCAAATCTGTCTGGATGATCAGGATACGAGATCCTCCTTCACATTTGTCACCTTCCTGTTGTTGTCAGACAGTTTGAGGTCTCTGTGTACTGAGTTCATCAGATGATGGAGTTTCTACTATCTGTCCACTAGATGGAGCTAACTGACCATCTAATGAGCTGAAGATCAGCAACTTGTACAGCAGCAGGTATCTCTCCAAGGGGCCTCCGTGTCACATATTACTTTTAGCTGTTAATATTTACTACCTACATAAATTTTAACCCTACTTGTTTTGTCTGACATTTACCTTTACATAAACCGCTCCTCCCTCTTGGGTGAGGACAATATCTCCAAATTAAAACAATAAAAGCATCTTTCTCCTAACTGCAGCTTGTAAATAAACACAGCAAAAGCGCGGCGTTAGAAATTAATTTAATATCTACTCATATTTGTTGACGGGTCTCTGGAGCACAGGCAGGCGTCCCACTGTGTGACCTCATGTTGCAGTGGATTGTGGGATATGCTACATGCTGGAAGCTTTATGTTCTAGCTGGAAAGAAATAAAGGGGATGCATGGGATTATCCATAGACTGTAGAGATATTGATTATATTATTAATATTATTGGTCTATGGCAGGGGTCGGCAACCCAAAATGTTGAAAGAGCCATATTGGACCAAAAAAAACTAAAAAACCAATATGTCTGGAGCCGCAAAAAAATAAAAAGCCTTATAGAAGCCTTATATTGAAGGCAACATGCTGCTGTATGTGTCTATGGTAGAGCTATATTAGCCTAATATCAAAATGACTAAGTTAACTACAAATACATAATGAGCCTTCATGATTAAATGTTTATTTTTACTAACGTGCATCCTGCAGAGAACGACGACCACGTGACTACTCTGTTGTGCGATGTCGCCTCCAGTTTAACTTCATTACAACATTAATGAATTATGTTTTCATTGCTTTGATGAAATTAAAGAAATGCAATAAAGAAATCAGATTTTTGATATATTTCTATTTGAGGATTTAAAAAAAAACAAAAAAAAAACGAAAGTGCATTAACGTGCCCTTATCTGGGCAACAGAGATCAATAAAACGCAGCTACATTTTTTAAATAAAACATCAACCTTTTGAAAAGGTAAAGTATATAAAATCAAAGAGAATAGAGTTCAGTTTGACGTCTGTCAAATGTCAAGCAAGTCAGTGCAAGAGTAAACGAAGACAGCATCCTCTTCTCTTCTGACACGCAACCAACGCAGCTACGCTCGGGACCTGGCAACAAAACCCAACAATAATACCCCTAAGTGTCATTCCAAATATATACTGACAAAAATCAGATATCACTTTATAAAAACAGCTACTTTGTTACTAAAAATGGGCCCTATAACTGGATTGTGTTCTTACCCGTTTAATTGAATTCTGTTTTCGGACGTCACTGGTCAGCTTCAACATCGGCCATGTAAGATGTAAATTTTAATCTTGACGCAGGGACTGCAAGCTCTCAGTGTGAGGCGGGTGCGCTATTTTGATTGATGTAGTCATGTTTGAGAAATCTGCGCGCACAGGTATGTTGATCCAAAGGGATAATACTCCAAATTTCTATGTCCTTCATGTTCCTATAACTGTCAGGAAGAGCATTCCATGTGCCTGTGGGAGGCTTTCAGTTTCGCTCCATTTGTGGGTGTGGGCAAGCTGGGCTTTGGCGAGTGACGTCTTCAAGCTCGGCTGTCAGACATTTGAATTTGGACACCCATAAATCTTTGTCCGGCTATATCAGCCATTTCCATTTCAAGGTCAGCTTGATTACTCCTGGAAATGTGCCCAAAAAGGACGGGTCAATCTCCAGGGGTTGTGACAGGGAAAGACAGTGTCATTTTTTCCTTTCGGAACTTGCAAAATCTGCGCCCCAAATGCAGTTGCATATCAACGATCGCATTTTGCAAATCATCACCGTTGAGTGTGTGATCGTGATGGGCTTCTTGAATTCTCAGGGAGGGGGGAAGTGGGAGAGCGTGCCTCGTTGTACATCTCTGGCAAAGACAGTCAGCTTGCGCTCGAATGATAGAACAGCTTCCAGCATTTGACGTGCAGTGTTTTCCCCCCCTGCAGACTTTCATTCAGCTTATTTAGGTGGCTTGTCATATCCACCATAAAGTGCAGTTTTTCGAGCCACTCGGTATCTTCAAGTTGCGGATAGTATAGGTCTTTGCTTTTCAGAAATGTTTTCACGTGCTCTAAACAAGCGACAAAGCGGCGCAAAACCTCCCCCCTGGGACAGCCATCGGACTTTATTGTGTAGCAGGAGATCGAATATTTCGCTGTCAACTTCATCAAGCAATGCCGGAACTGACGGTGGTTCAATGCTTTGCAATTATCTTGTTCACCATCTCGATCACAGGTTCATCACTGCCATACACTCCGATGGGAATGTTTGTGCACACAGTGCCTCTTGAGCAAGAGCAGTGGAATGCAAGCAGATTCGATCCAATTGCTTTCTGTAGCAAAGTCACAAACCCCCTTTTTGATCCTCTCATGCTGGGGCCCATCTGTAGCCACTGAAATCAGATGGTGGTGGTTATCCTGTTGTCATTTAAACACTTCAGCACAGCCTCACATATGGCCTCCCCCCGGTTGGCCTTTCAGGTGGTATTAATGGATCATTTCTCTTGCGGCCCGTCGGAGTTCACATACCTGCATAAAAGCGCCAGTCTGTTTCAATATCGATCACATCACAGGACTCATCCAGGCAATTGAGTATGGCTGGCGCTGAATTAATGTCCTTGATTTGCTGATCGGTGATGGTGCCTGCCATTTTAATAGCCCTTCCTTCACTGTCTTAGCGGAGAGAGGCATGTCTTAATTTTGTATTATCTCGGTTTTTGTTTTGAAGTCTGCAAATAGGTGTTCTGATATGTTGATAAATGACTCCTTCATGTAGTCACCATCTGTGACGGTTTGCCGTGTTTTATTATCTCCCGCGTTGCAACAAAACTTGCAGCAGGAGTGGAGTTTGGAGATGCAATCCACTTCTTAAATCTATTTTGCGCTCCTCTAATTTCTCCAGAAGTAATGCAATCGCACTTTTTCTCACTACCAACTGGGTACTCGGCTGCAAATGTATCATGCCTTCCTTGAAAATGTCTTTCCACATTGCTTTTTTGTTATTTGACAACTTCTCGCTACAGAGCAAACTTCAGGCAATCCCTTCCGCATTGGCAATGAATGCAAATGATTCGATCCAAGAAACGTTGAATCCTCTGTTCTCCTCAGTTATTCTTCTCTTTTTCCCTTTGGGATCCATGGCCCATCACACAGCCGCCGGTTTGTTTACAACAGCCACCTGCCTAGCATCCCGCCTTACTGATAGAAACGTGTGTTGCAGGCTATGACGTAAATCTTCGTTGACAGAAAACTTGAAATTTAATATTTATTCTACACATTTTGCCAGCATTGAAAAACGTTAATAACGTTTGTGTCATGTTTTTTTTTCCTACAGAAACCATATTAAAAAAAAATATATATTTCTCTCCCCATCTTTTTCCATTTTCAAACATTTTTGAAAAAGCTTCAGAGAGCCAATAGGCAGGCGCTAAAGAACCGCATGCGGCTCCAGAGCCGCGGGTTGCCATAAACCGTGCGCTCTCGCAGACATCCATTGTAGAGCATTGGTGCACGTATTGTTTGTAAACAGAGCAACTTTTAGTGATTTGTCTACTAGCTGGAAACATTATTACACACTTGTAAAGATGTTTGGAGGAAAAAAGTGGTTCATGGCGGAGGAGGCAGCTGCTATATTGGTCAAAAGACCAAATGAAGAAGTAATTCCCTCTTCTGAAAGTGAAGTTACGTGGACTCTGAAATGGAAAAGGATTTTCTGGATGAAAAGGACCCTGATCGTGAAGTGTAAGTTTATACATAACGTATTGATTACTTTATCAGAAAGTATTTATTACATACATTATTACAATATAATTATTTGAGTAGTTATAGTGTGAAAACTGATTTCTGTCGGAGTTTGTAAGCAAGGGGGAAGGGTGCTGTGTGTGTGCTTCTGTGTGCTTGTGGTCAAGCATGTACTGTAAGAGTGTGGATCCTTGTGTGGACCACATTTCTGCGCTTAGTCTTGACATCTATTGTAATTAACATAAATTCACCTGGGCCTTTATAGAAGATTACACTGTTCTTTCTTGTAACTCCCTTTCAGGGAAAGACATTCCATTTCATTCCATTTTCTCTCTCTCTCTCTCTCTCTCTCTCTCTCTCTCTCTCTCTCTCTCTCTCTACTAAGTAACATTTGCAAAAGGTAGTGGTGGGATTTGAAACCACACCTCCAGAGAGACTGGAGCCTAAATCCAGCACCTTAGACCACTCAGCCACACTACCTGTGCACACCATCACACCAAATCGTGACACACACACGGACCGTAACTAATGGTATGATTATTAAAGTCATTGGAAACAAACTTTTGCAAGGAAAAAGTCAATACTTTATTGAAAAAGGCCAGTACTTAATGTCTCCACCTGCTGAAGAGTAAACTTACAGCATCTCCAAATTTACTTCATCCATAAAAATAGAAACTGTGCTCATACCTGCCGTAACACCCATAAACACTGGCGGCATAATACAATAAATACTACACTACAGTACAAGTACATAAATACAGTAAATATAAGTGTAAAACATGTACATTTAAGTGCTTTTTGTGCTGTCTGAAAAATTGATTATCACAGAAAAATGAAGAAAGAAACCTGGGTAAAACTTGTAATGGTAATGTTGTATATGGCTTCAAACCTTTAAATGCATCTTTGGGCTGGAACTCAAACCTGGGATAAATGCTGGCACTGCTACGATATAAATCATAGACGAAAAGAAACACACCTGTTGTCTTTCTGCTGGGACAATACAATGCTCACTGCAAATCTCTGAAACACAACGCCCATGTGTGGCTTTGTTATGCAAATACTCTGGAAGTCTACTTATTAAGAGTATGCATTCCCATTTTCCCAATTGATGTAAAAAGCCTTCCTGAGATTGTTGATCTCAGAAATAAACGTAGAATCACAACTTCCTGTATGTGCTATGTGCCAGTGTTCAATCACCTGTCACTGTATTTTCAGCATCAGATGTGTTTTTTTATTTTAAAAACACCTGACCCGTGTGAGGGTTGAACTCACGCCTTCAGATTATGAGACTGACGCGCCCTACTGCGCCACGAGGCTATGAAAACAGGTGCAATGGTTGGGAAAGTTTTGGAAATACTAAAATTTAGTCAACAATTTAATAAAAACAATGTATGTGGACCTATGTATCACACAAAGGTAAGATCAACCCTAGATGCTTTGTCAGGACCCAGAAAATATTTGTCCACTTTCTCATCTTCTTTTCCACCAATCAAACTCAAAGCTCCCTTTCATTTTTGCCAATCCTGAGAGACTTCATATCCATCTTGTCAATCAAAAAGGCGCCTCCTCTTGGCAACGCCCATCTCCATTTCTACCAATCCAAACGCATCTTCTGCTTAAGAGAGACTTTGCATTTATAATTTGGAACTAACGAAGGCAAGGAGGTCTTCTCTGATATTATCTCTGGAAACAATAATAATTCATGTGCTTTGTTTGCTACTGTCGATAGGTTAACAAACCCTCCAGTACCAGTAGCATCTGAACTGTTATCTAACAAGGCCTGCAATGACTTTGCCTCCTTCTTCATAGACAAAATCCAGAAAATTAGACGAACAGTCAGTGCCTCCATATCCAGTACAGGATATGTGTTGTCACAGTGTTCAAGCAAAACTAGTTCCAATATGAAAGAATTTCATACGATCAACCATAAAAACCTGTGAAGCATGCACGCTACCACTGAGCTACATCCCCTAAAGATTGTCAGATCCAGGGGGGCCCCGTGTTATCACATTCACATTCACAGAATGAGAAGTGCGTATGGCGTATGGTAGAGGTATAGAACTGAAATCCTTAGGTTGCTGGTTCAAATCCGGCTCGAAGGAGCACCTTTTTTCCAGAGGCAACCTTCAAGGATCAATAAAGTGTTTTTGATTCTGATGTACAGATGGATGGTTGACCTAAAAGCACAATACTTCTTCCCGAGACATAACAAGAAACAAAAAAAAAAAACAGGGTGTGGAAGACAGCGTTAAGCCCTGACAGAATAGAGACACTACAGAACATGTGATAGTGCAAACCAGAATGTGAAATAGTGCGAAGTGGACCATTTATAGAAATGTGCAGTGACGACTAAAACACTAGTAAACTGTAAAACCATTTTATCAATTTATTGTGCTCACTAAGGCTTATTTAGTGAATTGTGAATATGACTAAAACGGCAATAGCGGGCGTGCGACGCCGATTCCTACGCAGAGTACGGCCATTATCAATTTGAACGTGAGCTGTGGGCACTGCGAAAAAAATCTCACGTCTGGTCCCACTTCATGAGCCGTCTCTCTGCCTGCATATTGAGTGGGATGCAGGGACCTCTCTCTGGTACGAGCAAACTGGGAGGCAAACGGAAGGGACCTCTGGTGGTGCCACTGCTGGACCAGGTGCGCATGGAGCACATCAAGAAGGGCACTATCAAGAAGGGGGGTGTTGTCCTGACCAAGTAGGCGGTGCCAGAGGGTCCACGTCTCTGGAATCTTTCATTGCCACCTGAACAGGTTCATTCTGTCTAAGTAGGTTAGTGTTAGTTTGTGGTCCCCTATGAATCTGAGGGCTGGTGAATACAGCTTGTCTGTAATCACATTCAGGTCAATCTCAAATGGAGACACTGATGATTATTGTGTTCATAAGTGCTTCTCTTTGGGTTGTCCTTGGTTGTGAGTTCATCATCAGACACTAAACACATGCAGAGCAAGTACATTTCAGCAGTTGTCCACTGCTGGCTAAATAAATAAAAGAATGGGGGGTTTTGGAATAGATATTCAGCACTAACTGGTACTTTCTATTGCTGGAATGAGCTCTATCTGGAGGATAAAGGAGAGTTGCACCAAAGAAAGTCACTGGACTCTAATTGACCACTCATAGACTCTTAATGGCAACATTGGATGATGGTTGTCTATTCATGAAGCCATTCATTACTACACTAGACAAGACCACTGAAACTTGATCAAAAAGAAGTGGAGTTGAGTGGAAATGGCTGCATTCAATATTTAAGATGGCAAATCTGTGTAAGGAACCACTTCCACTGCTTCTACATCAAAACAGAAGATGGTAGCAAACCAATGACACATCACATTATACTAAATCCCAGTTGTGCTTTCATGAACAATATTATATTATCTCATAGGTACTGTAAGCCACCTGTCTCCACCAGGGCATCTCATAACATTTATTTTCAGTCTAAATGCCCAGATGTGTTACAAAGATGTCGTTGTAATCACATTCAGGTCATCTCAAATGGAAACACTGATGATTATTGTGTTCATAAGTGCTTCTCTGTGGAGTTGTCTTGGTAGTGAGTTCATCAGATGTGTTACAAAGCTTGCAGTGGACAATGGTGGTATAGTGGTGGGCATAGCTGCCTTCTAAGCAGTTGCCCTGGGTTTGAATCCCTGCAGCTTTCTTGAGTGATGTTACTTGCTTTATTTGTCAAGAAGTCAACCGAAAGGTTACTTGCCCAACACGATTTGATAAAACATTAGATCTCTAACAAGGCAGCATATCAATCAATTATCCACAGACAGTCAGCCCACTACGATTTGCCCTTTGCACGTGTCTGGTATTAATAATCCAATTGAATATTGACTTGCTTCCTGCTTCTTACAGTGTAGACGCCTTGCTGCTTGCTCCTGACTCTGCTTGCATATTTTTGCTGATAATCTTGCTTTTCTTCTGAGAGAAAGTATAAGAATTGGATACTTAGAAATCACTGGACTACATACTTTAAAATTTTTCTGTGTGAGCGTGGCCTACTAATAGCTCAAGCCTGTCCTACAGTAACTTTAGCTAAGACTTTTGTTGGGCTTGCTGTTTGGCCAAGCCTTTTGTACTTACAAATACAAATAAAAACTGCTAAATTCTTTATTCCCAATATCATGTCTCAGACATTAGTTACAAATGAAAATACTAGTTGTCAGAAGTGGGATTTGAACCCACGCCTCCAGTGGAGACTGCGACCTGAACGCAGCGCCTTGGACCACTCGGCCATCCTGACTTATCATACAGATGGTCAGTAGGACCTGTCTCAAAAATTATAATATAGTAAATTAAACATGTCATGATATAGTAGGTTCTCAGTCATCCATGTCATAGTTAACAAGGGAAGGTTTCTCAACTGTCAGCCCAAATATATGGAGACATGGAGACATGGAAGAAAGTCACCAGGGTGGCAATGTGCTTGACAATGGCAATACATTGAACGGGATGTGAAGGCAATGTGCAATAGAGGCCAAATCCTATGGTGGGAATCAAGATCCACCAACGTTTCTGTCCACAATGTCCACCTGAATCCAGAAATGTCCCTGCCAGATGGGGAATAGACTGACAATCGGGTCAACATTGGGCAATTATCTTCAAAATGTCCAACTGAGTCCACAGATATACCTGCCACATGGTAAATAAACTGATAACTGTCTTCATGGTCTAAACGTGTCAAATATTGCCGTACAATGCCCACATTGAGTCCAGATGTGTCCATTTTGGTTCCTGATCCATGGTACTACCCAAAAAGTGCACAACTAGGCCGAGGGCAACTGGATTTGGTAAAAGACCGTGCGCAGAAGCTTTGTCTCTCATCCAAGAGACTTCTTGTTTTTTTACACAGAAAGGGTTGGACACAGTGTCCACTCCCCCACCCATATCTGACAATTGAAAGCTGTGGGGAAAGGGGGGTTCCAAAGCTAACAGACCATTCAACAAGCAGTTCTTATGCACTATACTGGCCCATTCAGGATGAGCACTGTATACTCTGACTGCAGCAACACAAGTTCAAATTTTAGTGATCCCTAATTTTTATGGTGATTACGAGACTGAATGCAAAGTGTGTATCCCCCATGTAACTCAAAGCCTATCACTTCCAGTCAATACTGTCAAATTTGAAGCTCCTTCAAGTTACATTAACAACCAGGCGACTCCTCAACATGCCCCCACCAACGTAAGCTTACTTTAAACTAGATGTGGAAAGTTGAAAGGTCGAAT
>NW_022605137.1:0-24216 GCF_008692095.1 Etheostoma spectabile | reverse complement strand
GAGGAGGTGCGTCCGGTTAAGACTCGAGCTGAGGGATATAGTACAAAACTTTAATCATCCAATGCAAATTTTACCAAAGCCCATCACCTCTAAGACTTACCATAATAATGGCCACTCAGTCTGTCAAAAGCTTTCATGCATCAGTGAAAGAAGTGACTTGGGGTTACTGTCTTCTGCCCACGATGCGAGCGAGGATTTCCGCGCAGCTTGTAGAATCGTCTGCCTGGTCGTTGAAAATCAATGTGCGACTGGTATTGATATTCTTCTTGGGCTATCACTGTAAATTTGGGGGGCTCTCATAATCTCATATTATATTATACTTTATTGAGCATGCAGTGGTAGAATCAGGTGCGTAGTCAGAAATGGACACGGTGGCACTGGCCCACACACTTTACCTGCTAGCCCATCCAGCCAAGTTTTGATCAAAAATGTTTTGTTATCAAAATATTCAATGTAGTAAAAAGAAAATAGTAACAGAAGTACTGTAGTTGTGTGGTTTTAATGTTTCTCTTCTGATTCAACCAAAACTGTTTTAAATCTTAGAAAAGGATCAAACAATCCGGACGCCTTCAGAACATAGATGGTTGCTATGGAAAACAGGTCATCTCTTGGGGCTGCCTTCAGCAGCTAACATTAGCTAGCTGGCTTTATAGACAGTGGATACCATAGATGTGTTAAGCAATGTACTGTTGAAAGTTACCGCGACAACAATGGCTCTCTTTAAAGTGGTACGGACACTTTTTTTGGATGGAATAGAGTATAATAAGACCAAGCTTTTCTGCAGTATGTGCAGGCATTACCCCAGCAGAACTGAGAGCCCATCAGCGACAGAGGAGGCTTTCACAGAGGTAACATTTAAATCAAACGGGTTTCATGTTTCTTGCGTATTATTTTAGTAACCTAGTAACCTTCCTATTAGTAAGAAATCATGACAGAGTTGATGGTTTCTAGCTAAAACGTGTTTGTGTTTTGCCAAATTAATAAGAAGATAACTGATCTGTGAGTGATGTAGTTTTTAGTTTTCTTTGATCCTGTAACTAGCTATTTTCCATCCACCCGTTTTTATCTGAATTAAGTGACATCGAATGAAAAATGCTTTATGGAAACACTAAAATTCAATAGAATTCATGAATGTCGACTCAAAGGAAATACATTCGGTCTCATCAGTTTTATCTTGATCAATATACAGCTTTTGCAATATACACTGATGGAAAATTATTTACCAAATAAATAATGAATTGCGATTAAGTTTAGGTCATTTTATGGTTGCAAACCGCCACAAAACAAAGAAGGGAAAGTTTTAGTTAATTTCTGCTCAGTATTTCTGCTCTGTTCGCACACATGGCGCGTGTCAACAAAGACAGATGTAAGTGGATGAACAAGGAGAGTGACTTTTTGAATTAATTTATCAGGACCTTGCAAAGGAAATGGCCAACAAGGTTACGACAAGCCGTGGGACGTCCTCTGGAGTAAATGGAAGGCACTCAAACAGCGATATGTGTCTCAAAGGGACAATAAAGGCAAGTTGCATCTGCATCATCATAGCAATGTGTTGTGGCGTTGTTGTTTTCTTATTATAGCTTGATATGTTGCTATCAGCTGGCACATAATACAACTTGTGCAATATTGATCATGTGTTGGTAGACACGCAAGTAATTTTGTCTGGAAAAACTGTTTGCAATGTTTGCTTGAATGTTGTGCAATTCAGGTCAAATGAATGGAACACCTTATAATGTCTAAAATATTGGATATGCCAATTTGATCACAAAACAGCATGTAAACATCATTACGCACAGTTTGTATTCACTTAAAGCCATTGGATGGTGACACACTTTCACAAGCTTTATTTGCGTGAGTTTTTTTTTACCAAACTTAAAATAATTGATCATAAGTGGATGGAAACTTAGTTACTGCCGTGGACTCTATACAAGTCTAATAGTTGGCGCCTTGCTGGACATTTTTCATTATGTCTTTTATAATTCAAACACTGCTTGGCTGGAAGTTTTCATTCTTTGATTTTCTTTTCCTGCTGCTAGCACATTGATGCTCATTTGGGTTCATGTGTAGTTGCCACCTTGTGCCATAAAATGGTAATTTTATAACCGTGCTGTGCAGAGCCAATGCTGTGGTGTGTGCCAATGCAAAATAATGTATTCTGAATAGGTTAAAATCACAGGTTTTTGTCTATATTGTTATGTACAAACTTTCTAGAGCTTGTTGGTTGAGCATGTTGTAGACAATACCGCCACTGCTATTGTAAGCAGTATGTTGGAAGGTAAAATTGTGGTTGTTCTTATTGCTACTTCTACGTCTTATTGAAAATGGCACACTCACTTTTGCACTGGCCGCCCCAAATCTTATTTCTGCCTACGCTACTGGTAGAATGCCGGAGACTGAACCATAGAAAACAACTATTTGGCAAAGTTGGTCCAGGAGATTGCCTCAAGCCGCCATCTCCGTCCAGACAATCATGTGACTCTGCATTGTACAGTACATGTTAAAGATGTAATATTATTGTCCTAGAACCGCACATAGTTCATTTTAATTTAGATTCTTATAGTTTCTTCATTTCACTCCACCAGCTGAATTATTACTCATCTTACTTGGACAATTCTTGTGTGTGTGTGTGTGTGGTGTGTGTGGGTGTGGGTGTGTGGGTGTTGTCTCAGTGTGCACTCAGGATGTTTTTCACAACCCTCACTTTTGACGGGGTGATTTACATCCTCTTAGACTTCTAAGGAGACACACAGACAAAAGCTTCACCAACACACACTCCCTTAGACCAAAGAGCGGAAGACATGCTCAGCAAGAAAACAGGTTGATGATCAAACCGGTTTAACAGAGGCCTTATGCGTTTGTAGAGATCTTGTCCTAGAAATCTGTTTCACATATTCAAGACTGACAGCCTTCCGCTGAACTCTGAATGTGAGGGTGATGGATTTCAGAAGTTAGTGGGTCCTGTACACAAAATACCGGTAGGAATATTTTGCTTTCATAGCACAGCAATACATTTAGAAAGCACCTCGACAAATCATGAGCAGTAACGTCTTAAGTTTTTTTTTTTGCTGGAAAGGCATTGCTATTGTGTTAACCGCTGATGAGTTTGATATACTTTCATTTTCCTCTAATTTCATCAGAATCAGAATCAAAATACTTTATTGATCTCCGAAGGAAATTCTGTGTTACAGTTGCACAAGTTTATAAATATCACAGTAGAAATATAATAAAAGAAATATATGGAGTGTGGATATGTATGGTATTTATAGTTACTAAAGGATTTTTATGATACAGTATTTACAATTAAGGAGTTGTAATGGTGAAGAGTAATAATAATAAATAATAGCAGCAGAATATTGCACGAATTTTAAGCCAGTTTTATTGCACAAAACCGATAATATTGTCCAGTTTTAAACTCACTAGGTCTCTGTGTCAGACACTTAGAAGGAGGAGTTATAAATTTGATGGCCACAGGCATGAATGACTTCCTGTGGCGCTCTGTGGTGCATTTCAGGGCAATAAGTCTTGCCCTGAAAGTGCTCCTGTGTATTAGAAACATGCCATGGAGTGGGTGGGAGACATTGTCAAGATGACATGTAGTTTGGAAAGCATCCTCCTCTCTGACACCACCGACAGAGTCCAGTCATAATTCTATTAGGAAACAGTGGGCATAATTATACAGATAGTAAATAGCTAGTGGCCTTTCTGGCCTGTCATTCATTTCATGTTTCAACAATTAGCCAGTTGTCAAGTGCTGATGTGAATTTGAGTCAAACTGCTATTCTGCTTTCAAGAGTGTGTGGAGCTCGAAATGTTTAATTTTTTATGGAATGATGATAACTGAGTAAATATTAATTAAAAGGGTTTTAAACACAAAAGCACCATCAAGTTGAGAATCTCTTAATGACAGAATTGAACAGTTTTTAAAATGTGTCTGAAATCAGAGATGTTTATTTTATTAGCAAGGAGGTGAGAAAGTATGCATGGTCTGAACTTCTCTCTCAAGCTCTCTTGTCCATGCTTCACACACTATTTGTGGCACTTTTAGTGTGTGCAAATGAGTGCAACACTATGAATGTGGACAGATTTTGGGGTTTGGACCATGCTTCTCGGCCTGCATGTTAGAAAACATGCACTGATGTTTGCATGGCACGAGCATTTTAGAATAAACAGTATATTTTCTGCTAGTACATATTTTGGGTATTCGGTGGGACCAAACAATCATCTCATTTGACGTGCAGAAATACTCAGGAGATGTGGCTTATTGGTTGCAATTTAGATGATCTACATGTCACCTGGTTTGCAAGCCTCTGTGACTCACGGTTACCCATTATAACCTCTCTGCGTATATCCACACAAACATTAATGTGCATCTTTAATGAAGTATAATTCCACCTCAAAGGGCAAGGGTTAAAAATGAAAGAGTGCCATACACCAGAGCATTTGAGATTTCAAGAGATTCATCTTTGGTGCCACTTGGATTGTGACTTCAGGTTGAAAAGGATGCATTAATTGTGTCCCGTTGCCTAGACCTGTCTAAAAGGCCATTTACTGCTCTGTGCACACCTCTGACCGTATGAATGGAGGTTGAGTGTTTGTACAGATCACCTGTGGTGCTCATTCAGCATAAAGAAATGAGACTAATATTGCTACACAAAACTCAAAACTAACCCAAACCTAAAATCAAATTTCTAAGGTGGAGAGGTTTCTTAAATTAAACATATCAGTCAAACCCATAAAATAGTCAGGAAATTGCACTACATCACCCCACAAAGACTTTCTCCAAGAAATTGTTCTGTAAAGACATTTGCAACAAATTATAGTGTAATACTGTCCGATACTGCTTTATTAGAATTGTCTCAGAGGAAGAATGTTCATTGCATGTCGAGTGCAAGTGTGTCCATAATCTTGTATGGCTGTGTGTGTCTGCATGCATGTTTGTATTCACATTACTCCTACTCCCCAACAGCCGCTCTCTGTATTACCCCTTTCTCCCCCTGTTGTTCTCTTGCCCAGGTGAAAGGATCCTGGGAACAGCCAGGTTCCAGCTTCCCAAAAGCCTCTCAGTGCTCGCGGCTCACAATGGAACAAAGATTGTCTTAGTGTTGGGATGCTTATGGGAAACCCAACCCAGACTGTAATGTTCACAGTTTGACAACAGGGGACCAACAGGAGAATATGGAGGTCAGGAGGTTGGGATACATCTACTGTATAAGCCTGGGAGATTTGGTTTTTACACCCTGTTTTAGTAACCTACAGAAATAGAAAGTCTGTCACAGTTTTTGTCATAATCAAAAATCCAAAGGTGCTAGCTGTCTAAATAAGGCATACAATGAGTTAGGGTTAGAGTATGGAATCTTTTAGGGTTACAGATCATATGCAGGAGCATTTAGAGCAATCAGTTGTAGCCATTAGAATTCAAAATGAGTCTGTGCAGTGTGTTATGTCCGTTCAGGACAAGTTGATCTGTGTTTGTTTGGTAATGCCTTAACCTGTGTTAGTTTGTAGCGTCGGGGCCTGCATGAGATACAGTTGTTTTGGTCTGAAATGTGGAGTTCCGGTTTTCTGAAAGTAAAGTAGGCAGCACGCTTAAACAGCTCGTCCAGTGTCCTTATTAAACATAACAATTTGGCGACAAGGATGGCTGAATTTCTCTTCCTCCTCCGCCTCCTTTCCTTGCACTTCCCAGTGAGCCGACAATACTGTGGAATCACTGGCACCAGTCTTATGAAATGTACCTTCAAGCTATAGGATTAAGCGACATGAGTGCAGCTCAGAAAACGGTATTGCTGAGGCACTGTTTGGGAGTCTAGGGACAGCGTGTACTGGAGACGCTAACCGGCAAAGGGACAATACGGACTATGCAGGGACAGAGAAACTTTTGAAGGATCAGTTTGCTGCCCCACAGAGTGCTTTATTGAGCTGGTTCGTGTTTCGACAACGGCATCAACTCTCGGGTGAGTCTGTCCATCAGTACGTGTCCAACCTGAAAGGTTTAGCCAGGCATTGTAATTTGGCGCATTGACGGACAAGATGATACGTGATCAACTGATTGAACACACTACACAACCTAAAATCAGGGAGACTCTGCTACTCGAATCAGATGATTTGACGCTAGCTAAAGCTGTTGCCATAGCATTCCAAATCCAAAGTGCCATATCATAAGTTTTCCTTTCCCGCCCATTGGCCGCACTCACTGCTGTCAATGCGGGTATCGTGACTAAAAAATTGACCTGTTGGGGTCCATCACAGTGACTGTCAGCTATGGCACTAGGATCTTGCCCTCCTTTACCTTTGATGTGGACCAACGAGGGGCAAATTCAATAGGGCTGGATCTGTTCACGGCACTGGGATTTTCACTCATTGACACAGGGGGGGGGCTGCCATCATGACTGTCGCTGCCGGACTCTATCAGAAGTGGTCATCACTGTTTGAAGGGCTAGGCTGTCTGCCTTTGCCCATCAACCCCTCATTGACTCCTCGGTGGTTCCAGTTGTCCAGCCACGGCGCCGTATTCCATTGACCCTGAGGGATGGAGTGGAGTCAGAATCTGGTTGTGGCCATCCCTGACAGATATCCACTGCCCACGTAACTTTCACGGCTCCACCATCTTCATAGGTCATGACGTCAGTGCTGGCAGGCATACCAGGAGTGGTGATCTACCTTGATGATGTGGTGGTACATGGTGCTACTGCTGCTATCCATGACAGTTGCCTGAAAAGTGTGATCCAACCCCTCGCCATGCACAGTCTAACCCTCAATGGCAGAAAATGTGTTTTGCTGTGCTTATGTAAGCTTCCGACTTTCCATTGAGGGCATTTCCCCTGCAATTTAATGTGGAGGCCTTCCTCTCCATTCCCGACCGGAACTCGGCTGCCCAGCTCGCTTCATTCCTGGGCATGACGAGCTACTACATGAAGTTCATGCCTCAATATTCGGCCTTGACGGCCCCAATGCGCCAGCTGCTCCGGAGGGATGAGCCGTGGGTCTGGTCTCTGGAATAAGCTGAGGCAGTGCAAACTCTCAAAGCTCAACTCACCTCACCTCCAGTGTTGGCACATTTCGACATATCCAGTCACACCCTGGTCACCTGTGATGCTTTGGCCACGGCGATAGGGACTGTACTGTCACAAGTACAAAACAGTACGGAGAGGTCTGTTGCATTCGCCTCCGGGCTCTGAACCGAACAAGGATACCGTTGTGCAGCGATTACAGTTAAGTGTATGCCCCAAAACCACTAGTTAAGTTTAAAAAAAAGATTGTTGTTTGGATTAAGAGATTCCTGCGGAATAAACAAACATTTCCTGGGTGGGTGAAACTATTTTGTTTTGAACTCCGCTCACCGGCTCTAAAGCATTGCATTTTCCATTGAAAATTGAAGTGCACATTTAAGTGTTTGGCATTTCTGGCACTAAATCATTGGTATTGCAAGGGGATTTAATTATTGCATGTTTTGCTTTGTTGTGCATGATCAAAAAAACCAATAAGATAAGCCATGCTTGCCAGGGCCCTTTTCTTAATGCCTGAATGTCTTTAGCCAGAATCTCAATTTTCTGTCTTCAACCCTTATTAATTCCCCCAAATGTGCAAAGGCACCAATCTGACAGTCTCCCTGTCATTCATGGGGTCTATCTAACTGTCTGTCTGTCCGTCTGTGTGGGTGTGGCCATGCCTGTCTGAAGTTTCTGAAGCTAAGAACGGAGCATTGTACAAAGTGACAACCCCATCAAAGAGACCGGGCCTGCATAAAAGAACGTTTTATGACTCTGCCCTTCAAAAGAACAGTTTGAGGAGTTCAAAGCACACACGGGGAGAGGCAAGCTGTGGACGGAAAGTTTAGTGCAAAACTAAGAGTGAGACAGACAGGATGAGAGAGAGAAAGAGAGATAGAGATAGAGAGATAAAAGGCGAAAAGAGAAAAACCCTCAAAAGCCATTTGATATCTTTCATCAGACCAATACTAACCTGCCTCACTTTGCATTTCCAGCTTGATGCTAATCTTCAACATGAGGTTGTCATTCTCCCCATGGCAAACGCACATCAAGCTCAGCCATGGTGTTTGATCGATCCCACCAGTTTGCACGTGTGTTTTTAGGGCACACACCTTACAGCCACATGTTGGGGATTTTCTTCAGAAGACAGGAAATCGTTTTGTGATTTAGTGAGGTATTGATGGATGGTTAAAATAGGAATAATAGTCAATGCTGATGTACTGCCCTTTTGTAAACCTATCCGCTTTAGTGCAAAGATGTAAAGCCTCAGCTGGATTTTCTGTCACCAGTGCAGACACCTTCTATGGTTTAATTGATGTCTGCAAATCAAAGCTGTCCAGTTTCATTTTCTTTCCAAAATTCTTTCAGTCCTCTAAAAATCCCCATTATGGCCCATGCTCAGAAATACAAAGAAATGTGATTTTTAATATCAGACATAAAACATTTCTTCAAATATCTTCAATGTTGAGTTGTATTTTCATGCCAGGCAGCAACCAGTAATGCAGGATCAGTTGCATTATTATCTCTCTTTAGAACTAAAGTCTTCATATTCTTTAAATATGCAGTTCAAAACAGCAAGCGCAAGATCAAACATACAAGTTGTTTCGGTTGTTAATGGTAAGCCTTTTATAAAAATCAGAGTTCCGTCAAATGTCTTGTGGTCACCACAAGAAGTAACCCTGATTTATTTTCAGCACATCACAAACATTTAGCTTCTCTGCACAATAAAAGCTTGTTTTTTTTTTATATCAAGCTAGTTATTTGTTCATCTTCCATTTGTTTTTGAGTCCAACCCTCTGGCTACAATCATGGCCACCTTTAACCACAGCTGCTGTGTTTTCTTCTCTTAGTAGTTTACTGGTGGTGAAAGACATGTAGTATTACACAGTTCTAACAACAGAAACCATCAAGAACGAGCTGATGAAAGCGAAACTAATAAACACAATGAAACAAAGACAGAGAGAGAGATTGGAGACAGACGGCAGATAACAGCTCATTCATTATTCATTAAAAAACATTGCCTTCCTTATTGAATCACAATGTTAAACGCAGATGGTCACTTTCCCCAGATGATTCTAACAGTGACCACAGGGCTCTAATGGAATAACTTATACTGATTTGCACATGTTAGGTCAAACATCCAAATGAACATATATGAATGTGAAATTAAAGTGCTCTTACTGAGATCTTATTTCAGTTTTTAAGTCCCAGAAAGCATCTAAAACTTCAACATGACGTGGATATTTCCTAATATTGTGTTTGTGTTTGTGTTTGTGTGTGTGTGTGTGTGTGTTGTGTGTGTGTGTGTGTGTTGTGAGAGTGAGTGAGATAAGGTATGTTGTACTGGGGATGGTGTGATTAAGGTGGAGGTGGCAACCCTACCCTCACCTCCCTAACTAATCCCTCAGCAAAAAGGCCTGTTCTTGCTCTGCTGGACTTGAGCCTACCGGACTCTGCCTTGGCCTCCAGGCCCAAAACCTGCTGTAACAATTTCCCTATTTCTGCTTTAAATGTTGCTTTGCTCTGAGAGGGAAAGAAAGTGGGTGGTGGTGGGGTTAGAGAGATGGAGAGAGCGGCATAGAGGCCACAAAGGTACTGTTTTGTCCACAGGACAAGGGAGCTCTTAAACGAAAGAGGGCGGGAGGGAGGGAGGAAGGAAGGAAGTAAGGAAGGAAGGAAGAAAGGAAGGAAGAAAGGAAGGAAGGAAGGGAGATTCAGAGAGGGGTGCATGGGGGGAGAGGAGGAGAAAAAGGAGGAGGAGAGGGTCTCATGGGGATTAGCTGGCCAGCTGCTTCCTCAGGGACCAGACATAAGGACACTTTTATTCTGACAGGAAGAGGGACTCCAGAGAGTAGTGAAGAAGAGTAACCACAGAAGGACAAAATTCAAAAAAGCAAGAAGGAGAATAACAGAAGGACAAATGCAATAAAAGAAGAACAGGAATAAAGTAACTACAGTAAAAAACGAAGAGTACCACCTTACCTGTACAAAAGTTATAATTCTGTATTCTGAATGGAACCCAGAAGCTGACACTGAGCTAGGCAATGCAACAATAAAGTTAGTTTACTTGGTCAGACAGGTAACAGTCAGTTACCAGGAAATCATTCAATCAAGCAATTAATCGAAACACTGGCTTACACAATGGTAAATTAAAAATATTTATTCTACAAAGAATAAAGAAAAACTAATGCTCTCTATACAAATCAAACAAAACAGTGTGAATTTCCCAAACAGCTGTACCAGTCACAAGTCAAAGATGCAGTCTGAGTACTCACCACAAAGAACAGAAGAGAAAAGCTCAATGAAAACTAGCACAAACACATTGGTACAATAATCAGACTTACAACTACCAAAAACCTACTTCAAATGCAAATATGACAAGCCCCCATTTTGTAATGAACCAGCTCAAATTCACAGCAAAAGAAGATACATCACACATAGTAAGTATAGAATTAAAACCAATTATTTAACACAAATGCACAGAGTGGGAGGGGATGGTCATCACACTTTTACAGTATGGTTGTAACTACACTGTACAAATTTCTGTAATCTACAACTAAATTTTACAGTAACTTCTTGTTTTGTCATTTTACAAGTTTAGCTGTATATTGCAATGCATATGGGTGAAAACACTATTACAGTAGTTGACAGTTTTTCCATAAGAAATTCAGGCATATTTGCGCTGACTGTAAATGATGCAGTACAGGTACAGTTATTTACTGTTGAATGCGTTGCACGAGCAGTTGCTTTACACAAGACCATTTGATGGCGGATTGCTGAGGAGCCACATTGCCACTCCACTCAGCCACAATACGTAAGTAGGCCTATACTATTATGAATAGCCTACATATTACATTGTGGTTAACTTGTTAATGCTTGTTGAAATAACCTAAGTTGACCGTGTTTCAGTTTAGTGCAGGCCCACAATAATGTTTTTATAGCTAGCTAACATTAGCTGGAGACTTTTCAGAAGGAATTTTGAACAAGCAATCCAAGGCGAAGCAGTTAATGCTAAGTTAAGGAAAGTATAGTGGGTGTAATGTTAGCGTTAAGGGTAACCCTTTTATATTATTTTAACTAACTAGCGTAGTAGTCTGTGTTGTAACGTCAATGTTAACGTCACCGCAGGCATGCAGCAGAAGTAGCTAACGCTAACGGACGGTCAGGCGCCCGGAGTCGGGTAGTGGTAAGTAACGTTAGCCTAACGTCACAGTGTTTTATTTAGCTATATGACTGTCTGACTGTACATTTCTTCACCGTTATAGCTTACACTAGCAAACTGAAGTCAACGTTAGTGGAAAAAAAGCTAGCTAGCTTAACCGTATGCATTAGCCACATCGCCTCATATCAGGCTGCAGACGGCCCATTAACGTTGATACAAGTCCCGTAGTTAGAAAAAATGCCTTATTGAAGCGAAAGCCATCATAATATATTGTTCGATTTAACAGGTAATGTATAAATATAATAACGTTTGACTTTGCACGACCCTGAAATAGACCTTTTAATTTCGGTTGATATTTAACTTTAACAACTCTTCTATGAACTAAGTTAGAGTCCGACATTAGGATGGCCCGTTTAAAACATTCGTCATTATTGTTAATGATAGCTGTGTGAAAAAAGGCTCGGCTATTTTCTAAGGGGACCCTTGACTCTTAACTAAAGAAATTCGAATGAAAACGGGATGTGAGGCAACCATGAGTCTTCCCTTAACAGACCTGGCCACTTTTGGATAATCCCAGATGCAGTTTATTTCATGCAGTGCACACGTATTTTCACCTGTAATAAAAGGGTGTATTAAATATTTCAGCAGAGTGGGGTCCCCAAACAGCCTTGGGGGTGCATGAATTTAGTCTAACTAGAAAAACTGAGACTGTTGTGACTCTTAAATGTGTGATGAATTCTTAAATCTTGTCAAACGTTTTTGGCAACAATGAAATATTCCTTTTCTACAGTGTTCTCAAGTCTTGGTGGCTCAATGTGGTATTTTGTGGTAACTCGATTGCCAGGTAATAGCTGTATTTGAATAGAATACAAGATAATGTTGTAAACTAAATACAATAAAATATTGTTTTCCTTTAAAAAAACAAAACATTGCTGTAATTATGTACAACAAAAACCTTAAAAGAAATACTGTCTTATACTGTAATTATTTTTACATATTAACAGTAACTAACAGTAATTTTACAAGATTTGCTGGCAATTTGCCAGGTGTTTACTGTAAAATCTACAGTCAAATTCGTACAGTGTATAATGCTACATATATCAAGCAACCTGAACTATCCCTTAAACTGTTGCACAAATCATTTGCTAAAGGTTTCACATGTACAGTACATGGCAAAGAAATGTGTCCCTGTGGACAACAGAACAGTGTGAGTGCAGTTGTGGTCACTTTACAATGAATGAGACATGATTGATATCTTCATCAGCTCAATGAGGCAGCTCAGATGTATCTACTGCCACTCGTGTGGCCCAAGACATGTAGCCACCCAACAGGAAATATTAATACAGTCCAGGAAGCATTGTCAAAAACGGATTGAAATTTAAAAACCCCTGTAGAGGAGCTTGCAAGGCCAGAGAGAGAAAGAGGACTCAGAAAGATTTTCTTTCTGCTTTCTCCTCTGCCTTCTTTCTCCATATGGCAGCCATTTGTCTGGAGGAGGTCTGTCAGACATAAATAATAGGTTATGAAAAAACAGTAGGAGGGAGGGGACGCTTGCTTTCTTCCTGAGGGACGAGATCTCTATAGGCCTGGTGTCCTTCATGGCAAAACGGGGAGAAGGCAAGACGGAGGAGGAAGAGAGAGGATTGAAGGAGAGATTAAAGGAGAGAGAGAAGAGAGGGAGGAAATACAGACCCCTAGCAAGTGAAGTGGTCAGTGTGTTGTCTGAAGAACCAAAGAGAACTCTGCTTTTCATGTTATATTCAAACTCATTTAAAAAATGGTATGGTTTTCCCTTTAATGCAACTGTCTTGAGCAATGGCCTCCATGACATTGCAATTGTTGCATTAAAAAAAGAGGAAGTTTGATGAATTGCCTGGTCAGGACTGGGAGACGGCAGGCCAGGAGGAAGAGAAAGTGAAGGAAAGACGAAAGGTGAAGGGTGTCTGGTGAAAGGGACATGGAGTGCAATGCAAAGAACATTAAGGCCTTCTCGAGTTTGTGCGCGCTGATTTTCATCTGAAACCAATTAGTTCCAAACCACGAAGACAACACCAAGCCTAGTTTTTAAAAACATCATCTCTCGCTCTCCCCATCTTCCCCCTCCCTCCCTTCCATCCATTCATGTGTCAGGCTCTGCAGCTCTCTACTTGGTCTAGACTCCTGTGTGTGCATGCATGCAAACTTGTGTGTGTGTGTGTGCCTATGTGTGTGTGCGTGCGTGCGCGGGCATGTACTTAAAGGCATCGTGATTAACATTCGCCCCAATTCGCTGAGGGACACGCATTCTAAGCCCTTCCTTCCTGCTCCGAGTGGAATTCTCATTAGCTGATAACTACTTTTCAAGAGACTGCTGCATTCCTCTGCTGGATACCAGGGGCCTTATAGGACTCAAGAACACGCACGCACACACGCACATGTATAATGTAACACATTGTTTACATTTGTTTATAATTCTGCCTTCCTGAGCTACAGAAAGAGAGCACTTTTCTTATTAGAGTCTCAAGTTTAAGTGTTAGCATTGAAACCAAAAGCTCTCAGCTTCTCTCACTCACTTCCCAGGACTACATGTGGCTGCCAAGCAGACCAGGTGGAGAGAGAGAGAAAGTCTGTTTTAAGTGGGGGGAGACAGAGGAGAGACAGGGACACCTGGTGCTCAGTTTTGTCATCATCATCACACATCATTTCGTTTCATCTGATTTTGAACTTTGGGGAGAGCTGTATAAGATATCGACTACATTCGGAGGAACTTGAACATTATAATGCCCTTGGGGGCGTGAAACCTGTCAATGCAAAAAAAAGAGGAAGAAAGAAAAGTGAGTTGGGTCTTTAGCCAGCTATGTCTGGCCAAAGTGTAAATGTGCAAAAGGTGCTCAATGAGAGATTAGTCAACAATGACCATCTGTCTCATATTCTTCTAGCTCTGCATATGTAAACTCACCTTCTTGCTCTACCATCTGCCTTTTTGCTTACAGTCTGTATGGGCAGTTTGTTTTACAACATTGAATTCTTCAACAAACCTAGGGTTTATCTCACGCTCAAAATGCACCACACACTCAATACTTCATGTCAACATATGGGGCTATTAATTATAATGTGTAATGCAGAGGGGCCAGTGGAGGTTTTGTTTCTTCAGACAAGTAACTCTAACTAAACAAAAAAAATTAAAAGCAGAAGCAGTAGTCGGTCAGTCAGTCAATCCACCACTTTGGTTAAGGCAGAAATATCTAAACAGCTATTGAATGGATTGCCAGAACTTTTGTATAGACATTCATCTGCCCCTCTTCCCACTGAATGTTTTCCTAATATCATGTCAACACAGTTATCAAAGCTTAAAAATACTAAGAAATAATATTTTGTTGAGTGTGTATGTTCACATGATATGTAACTGCACACCCTGGTCTCTCTCTCATCTCTTCAAGGTAGGTGAAAAGTAAATCTATTCTGTGTTATTCTGTTTGTATCTTTGCCTGTAAGTCACAATTTGCCTCTGTGATACTTGTTGTCTACCTGTAGGACTGATGAAGGCCAGTAGCTCTGTTATAGGCCAGTTGCCACCCACTTAGCTCTCATTCAGTCATTTATCTGGCTCCATCCCCTCTCCAGGAACACTCCCCTCAGCCTGTAAAATGATCACCGGATGGCTACTTGATTTCCCTCTCTTTTTCTCTGTCAACTCTCTTTTCCTCCCTTCCTCTCGTCTCCTCATTTTCACTTTTCAACCTCTTTACTTCTCTCCAGCTCACCCACCCCAACATATAACCTTAATTCTTTCAATCCTCCCCTTCCTTTTCCTCTTCCATCATTTGCCTTTCTTCTGTTGCTCTTTTCATCCCTAAAATGGATGCTGTTCCCCTGGGAGTGGTCAGTAGAGAGCAGGGGAATGAGGAGGCACTTACTGTAGAGCCAGTCCCGGTGCCTAAACGCTAATGCTCCTGTAAAAGAAGGTGTTAATGAATAGAGGGATTAGGTGTTAGCAGTTAATGATGATGAGGGAGGCACTGTTGGTTGTTGTTATCAACCAGTTTGTCATTATTCTTGTTATTTTCATTTTTACTTATTTTATCACTTTGACTTTCCTGTGACCCCTTTTTGTCTTTGGTATTTATTCTAATGCCTTACTATTTATTGTCAGTCAAGATGGCAATGACATTTCACCATTTACAGTTAGATTTCCTTGGGCTCCGTGTTTGTCTGAGGGCCACTTCATAAAATTCCTAAAACCAATAACCCAAGCATCAATCTTGTGCTGGTTATCTGGATTGGAACCTATTCAGCATACTGAGTGCTAATATAACTACCAAGTGATACCCAAAGAAGCCACAGGCCTGCAGCTGTGATTGGCCCAGCTGTAAAGAGTGCAAGAATTGTGGCATTTTCTCTCATCAGGTAAATCATTAATGGAAGCCGGTTTCTGTTTTTTGCCAGCACCCAGGAAGTGGTTTATCAAAGGAAGTGCACTCACATAATTTTTTCTAAACTTACAATAAAAGTTTTTTTCTAATTGTTACGCTTTTGTAGCCTGGAAATCCAGACCCAAATCTGAAAGATTAAGGGTCTGGCATCCAGTAATTAAAGTCGCCCATCTCGAGGGCAGCACCAAGTGTTCATTTGAAAATCTCACTGCATGCATTGGATAACGCTATGACCAATCACAACAACACACAGGGTGACTTATCCAGAGCCTCACACGCTTAGCTACCTACCTAGCTAACTGCCTCTGGCCTGCCTATATCAGATATACCAATGTGATTGGGGCAGCTCTGCTACAAGAGCATAGTTAATGAGCAGCATTACTCTATGCCAGAGCAACTCTCTGAGCAAATTCAAATTGTGCTTTCACGAGAACTCTGGATTTCCAGGGTATAACTTGTGGCTGTTTTCATTTAAAATTGAAATCTAACTTCTGTAATTGTACAATATGCATTTTTTGCACAGTATTCTCTCCAAAGTGGATACAAAAAAATCAAATTAGTAGTTTATACTTTTTTACTGTACTCATGTTATTTGAAGTACTATATCTTACATAAGATAAAGAAAAAAACTGTTGTCAAGTAGAAAAACGGCTACATTCAAACACAATACAAGTGATGATGGAAAAAGGGAGGCAACAAAATTGAGGTTTAACTGCAGAGGTAATACATTGAGTGATCAATTTGTTGAAAATAGAGAGAAAAGATGTTAATTTGACAGTCAATAGCCTGTTACTCAAGCACAACATGTCTTGTGCTTGCATTACATTCGTGTCTATTCAGGCCTCGGTTGGTGGAGAAAGTATTTGCCAGTCAGTACAACATGATGAGTCAAGAATGAAGCTCTTGCCCTTTGATTCTGCAGGGAGGTTATTTGCGTTTTTCTTGTTGACTTCAAGGAGACCTTTTGCCCCAAACTCCATGCTGATCCTCAGAACATCCAATCAGCCAGCTCTGCACCAATCCTGGGGCCCAGTGCCCCTGTTGTTGCGTGATCAGGACTCAGGGGCCCCGGTCGCACTGGCTGACTCCACTCCTTTTCAATGGGGTCTTCCGCTGTTACAGTCACAGCCATGGCCCTGAATTCACACACACACACAAACAAACACACACACACACCAAACACACACACACACAACACACACACACACACACACACACACACCACACACACACACACAGTCCTTATCCATCCACCTTCACATGCACAACACAGACATCAAGGGTGGTAGAGGCTGGAGCAAGGGGGAATGGGTAAGTTGGGGATAGCCCCGACCGGAGGCACGCTTCTAGAGTTGTGGATGAGGCAGAAAAGCCATTATGCATTGTTATGGTTGGCGATCGCTGCCTTTCAGCTGCTGAGCTGCACACAAAAGCGTCAGGCAGAAGCTAAAATAATGGATCTCTTTCCACACACTCCCTCCAGAGCGTATCTGACTTTATGTGATCACAAATGCATGTTGGGAGGTGCAGGTGTGTGTGTGTGTTGTGGTGTGTGTGTGTGTGTTTGTTTCGAAGCCAGTTCTTGTTCAGTTTACAGTGAATGATTCCCTTCCTGCCATACACAGCCCTCCAGGCCAATGGCCAACCTGGTTTGTGTGTGTGTGTGTGTGTGTGTGTGTGTGTGTGTGGTGTGTGTGTGTGTTGTAAGAAAGGAGGACCGTGATTTTCTTTTTCCATCTTTGCAATTGTAGATGAGCATTTGATGAATGGATTCATTTCATTGACACAATGTTCATGGGAGTTGATGTGCTAAAGGAATGAGTATGATCATAAGGTGTTACCAGGGAAACAAAACTATATTTAGTAAAACACAAACACATAAAGCATGCAAGAGTTTGGATACAAACTCCAACACAAACATGATAAAGGAACTACATCGTACTGAAGGAAATGTTTCACTGCCTTGCTCCCAGCAGTAAGTTACATTTGATGCTGAATATGGGCAGCACAGCAGGGAGTGAAGATGATGAAACAGACTCATCAGTAATGGCTGAGCTCACTGCTAAATGATTGTATTACCAGGAGGAAGACATTTGGTCAGAGAAATATGCAGATTGTATGATGATTTGTGAGCAAATCCTCAAAATACGTTACTACTTGTCTTTTTATACACAGCCAGCCCTAATATATTATGTTCGAAGATGTTGTCCTTGATTGCTTACATAGTACAATGACAGTGGCACTTTGGCTGTTGTTATGTCATTGGCTTTTGGTGACATTGAGAGGAGTTACAGCCTTGCATCATACATAGTACTGGAGGTATTATAGACCAATGCCACACTGTGGTGCCTGAATGCTGCTGTTTTTACTAAGTGGATGACATGACTCAGTCAATATGAGAACTGACATTAGTAGGATTATGTCTCAGTGATGGCCTCACCTCATAGTGTCCAAACGTGATAGCGGTTTCAGTTATTTATTTTCAGTTTCAAATTATATAAACCTGTTAACATAATTAAAATAGTATCTTCATGTTGATCGTTCTTTGTGTTCTTGTGTGGCATATTTACAGTTTATATATATATATATTATATATACATATCTTGCTGCTGATCTTACTGCAAGTGTATGATTCAGAAAATGTTACGATTCGATTCAATATCGATTTCGATTAAAAAACATTCTCAGTATGTACAAATGTAGTTATTATTTTGTATATTGTATATTATTTGTTTGTTATTTGTTATTTTACATCCTGTTATGATGTTGTGTGTGATGTCTGTGAGCTACTGTGACCTTGAATTTCCCCCTGGGGATCAATAAAGTATCTGTCTATCTATCGTGTGATTGCTGTAGACATACAATAAAAAAAAATTAAAAATGAATCGCAAATCAAATACAAACGATTTTTTTGCACACCCCTAGCACTTACCCGGAGCAACCGCATCTGTCAATCTGACAGGCCACACAACTATCCTTTCCGGCTGTTGCAGAAACAAATCTTTTAGTAGCACTATTAGGACCTTTTAATAGGTCGCTTCTGTATGCCATAGGTCACCCTGATCCCATGGTGCAATTTCAAAGAGGAACACATTTTCATTTTGTGTTCTAATTGGGCCATCACTGGAGAAAAGTCTGTCTGTGGCCATTGTCAAAGTCAAACAAAGGCAACGCATGTAAAGAAAAGCTTTACTAATAACATGTCTGACAACACCTGCACCCATTGTTTTCTACATAAGCCAGCCATCATTACTTGATGTCAACTTGTTGGATTGGCCACTGTCCGTTCCCAAATCCTATTATCCAGAAAAGTAGCAGTTTGTTTGCATGCATAACTCGATTGATAAACTTTGTATTAGTATTTTCTTGATTCTGATATTCACCAGCATAAAACCATTTATTGTTGCACAAGACAATTCCAAACGTTAGCCATCCAACACCAAATGACTTGCTCATCTAACTCTTTCCTCCAATCAACAGTTTCATGGTGTTTGTAAAACACCTACAACCTACATGATTTAAATGCTTGTTTCATGTCACATCCTGTGTGGAAAGTTTTCTAATAGGAAAAGTTAACTGAGTTGTGTGTGTGTAATTGACAACAACGGGCGTTCCTCCTCCAGCATGAAAATAATTTGCATATATTTCCGATGATTCACCTGCTTAGTTTGCATGGCGGCACAAGTACTTAACTTTTATCTGAATGGAAACATCAGAGCTGTTGTTAAGGCTGACATGGTTCTTGCAGTTATTCACTGTCAGTCATTTACTCCAGAGTTACATAAACTGCTTTAATCTAAATCACAAACTTATGTGACATCTAATGTCACATTAGAGCGTTCCATTACCTCAGAAGCCGGAGATGGGAATGACGTCACACTCAAGTAAGTGCGTTCCATTAAAACAAGTTTATTTCACTGTGGGTTAGCTTTATTCAGGTAGCCATTGCTAGTAATAGTAGTTGATAACAATGCATTAAGGTGCTGACACACCAACCGATTATCGGCCGTTGGACAGTCTGGCGAGGTCAGTAACTCTAGTCTGTTCAGTTTTGTTGTTGTTGATTGGGCCGATTTGACTTGTTGAATCAGCCATTGGGCAGTCAGACTTAAGGACCAATCTGATTGGTGGAGTGCTAGCCCTTGACTAGCAAATCAGTGCTCTTATGTTAAAACACTTACCAGAAATGACGAGCGAGATGAGCGGACGCCGCTCTCAAAATCTGACCTTTGTCAATCAAAAAAACAGACAGATTCAGCAACTGTGTGGCTATTCTTGCTTTAAAATGTTTTCTGAAACACGTTTGGGTGAACTATTTTATAAAATTGGAATAGGAACAGTGTAGCAGCATGTCCACAGATATAAGTTGGGCGGTAGCCTACTGTTTGAGGCTGATTTAAGACAGAAGAGCTGATAAAACTCTATTTTGCCACAGCTTTCACTACTGTTGTTGCACGGAGCAGCCATGTTGGATTCGAGGTCAGCTTGCTCGGGGTACTGTGAGATTCTCCGACTTCCCAAGGGGGCATGTTTCCAACTTATAAATCAGAAATTACGACTTCCAAGTACAAATGGAACGCACCATGAAACAACAGGGTGTTTTTACTGTTTAATTTCTTTTGCACCCACATGTAAAGCAGACAGATGAAAATGAAGATTAGAGAAATATAAATGACAGTGGTGGAGGGAAAAACAATCATTACACAATCTTTGTAATAAGATTTGAATTTCATCAACATTTGACAGGCAGATTTCAGTGTGTAGTTGACAGATGCTATTTATTATTATTGACCTCAGTGGTATCATGGTTGGAACTGGCTCTTTAGCTCTTCCCAACCAGAATGATAGAGTACTGGAACTGGACTGGACTGACTGATGCTGACACAGTTATTTCCTGTCATTGTCTTTAATTCAAAACAACATTTACAAAACAATGGACGTAGGTGATGAGAATTTCCAGTGAACTTGCATTTTTATATCTATTTCCACCCAAGTGATGTAAATGGTATTTTCAAAGGTACAAAGCTATTTTATACTGTTAATGGATTGTCAGCTGTTTAGGTATTAGAGTTATATTCATACACTGTAAAAATAATAGACCAAATTGTACTGTCTGTTAAATTGGGTGTTTATTGTGTAAATATGTTTGTTTATTACTATTATCATTATAACTAATTCAATTTTTTCTTTCTTATATTTATGTGTATTTCTTCTCCTGTCTATTAATGTGTATTTGTGGTTATTCTGAGTGTGTACATTTTTTTCTTTGAGCTGCTGTAGCCCTGGAATTTCCCCAGCAGGATTAATAAAGTCCATTATCTTATCTTAGATGAAGCCTCTGACCCTGAAAAGTGGAAGTGACTTAAACCTGCATTCTATCTAATTTCCAGCAAAGAAGTCAGTTTCCATAGAAGTCTATGGGAAAATCACCTACTCTTACATTATTATTACTCCATAAACCGTTAATGGCCTCAGTCGTACTTTTTAGGTCTTCATACAAACCATGGTTATCTAGGAAATCATGATTCCATTTATTTTTGGGGTGTGACTACAGGCCAACCTTAGCAAGTGTATCCATGGCCCCTTTGTACATTAAAATAGCCGTTGAATTGTTTTAGGATGTTTTCCACATTTACATTTTAAACGTGACTCTCTAACTGTGTGTTTCTTTAATCAAATTTGATTGGAACATTTGTCTGTCTAAAAAGTCTTGTCAGCGTTCCGCCCACTAAGCTATCTAGCTGCCGTTAGCGCTAGCTGGTAACTTAGGGTAAAGTCAGATGGGTTGAAAATCTGCAACTCTCCTTCTTTAGTGTTTAGCTTAGTGCATGTCATTGTGACCGTAAACAACACTGGCTTGCATTTCATTCTCCCAGCTCCATCCTGCTCAAAAATGGCCATATCTGATTGCAAAAAGCAAGATGCGATGCTGTTGTAGCACCAAATTTAAGGCGTTAAAAACAGCACAATGCAAAGGGTAATGTTACAAATGCTAAAAACACTATTTTACTATCTATGGTTATATCACCATATTGTAGTCGTTTATCTGTTGTGACATACTGTCTATCCATTTTCTCAATCAAAGCTTTTATTTTTTCATCACCTCTGTCTCAAAGTAGCTTTTTAAAAGATTACTTGGAGGTTCACAGCATGAGAAAACCAAAATGCAAATTCTAGCTTTGAGAAAATTTGACCTGTCCGCTGGTCAGTTTCAAAGCAAAGGGAAGTGCTAGCAATTTGTCTTTTCAGGCAGTTCTTGGTGTAGTGCAGCGATGAAAAATGTCATGCAGTATTTGTTGATGTGAGCAATGTAATACCATGTTGATGAATCGGAGACTTCTAATGGAACAGTCCTATGATGTGTTGTGCTTATCCCAACCTCACACAGACCGCTTAGGGATGCTTCATCATTTTCATTTTTGTTGCATATGGATCGTAATCCAACACTTTGTCACATCGTGGGAAAGATCCTGAAATAGCTGCAGTAGGGCTATGAGCAGTTGGAGCATAGATCAACACATGTGTACACTGATGCTGTTGTTGTTCATGTGTTTTAATTACAGTATGCAACACAATGATTGTGTTATTTACCTTTGCATAACCTAACTAAAATAGTGTACTGTATAGTTAGCAGAATAAAAAAACACTTCTCTGCTTCACAGACTTACAAAAAAGAATAGGTTTGCTTGTATGTTTGAAAACAGACAAAGTCAGTATCAAATAAAATGCTTTATTAAATATTACATGTATCCAGATTGCGAGGCAGCAGCCACATCTGGTGGATGTTTTCAAGTGTGGAATGGACTTATTGTTTCCCTTGTGGTCGTAGGGGGAAACATGTTCTCAACCATATTGCTCCGTTGCCGTCGGAAGCCACGGATTTCACTGTTTCAGCATTTTGTTTGTGTTGTAATTTTAAACTCCGTGGATTTATGAGGACTATGGTTAAAGCTCCTTGGATCTCAGCAGGGGAATCAGACAGCTAGCTAGACTGCCGTCATCTGAGTTTTCTGTTGCACAACTAAAACAACTTTTAAATGTACACATGTTCCACCAAAAACAGTTCTTTCCAGAGGCTATGTTGCAGCGGTTACCGTGGCTTTTCCAGGTGCTTAGCGCCGCCCATGACGATTGTGATTGGGTTTAAAGAAGCTGACACAGAATAGGTCATATTTAGACATTATTTATTATTTATTTGAAAAGAGCTATATTTGTTACAGGTTGTTACATATTATTTATTAACATGCGTTATTTATACCATTGAGGCATAATAAAGCATGTTCATTAACTCTGAGAAGCCTGTCTGAATTTCTGTTTCGAGGCGGGAGGAGTGTCCTCTTTTTTGGAAATCAAAATATAGTCACCCTTTCTATTGCAACAGTCCAAGTGCTAGTGCTTATACTATCCAAAAGACAACAGCAGTGGACTTAGCAATACTATTGTATGGTTAGCACTGAAGGACTGGAGTATTAATAGGATATTTCCCGTTGGAAAGATGAATGATCTTTAAATTGGGTCACTTATGTAGTAGAAATTTGAATTAGTTTAGAAATGGTGCCTCTAGGCAAAGAAAGCCAGAATTCTTTTTTAGACTATGTGGATGAAAGACACCCAAGTTCCAGTCCTTGTTCGCCATTTACTTTAGCGCACATTGCTAGTGAGGTGCTGGTCTCCATAGCAGGCAAAGCTTGCGTAATCTCTTGAGTATTCCATCTGTAATAAAGTTTCCTGATATTCTCTGATCTGCACCTATGTATCCCAGTGGTACACAGTGTGGTAGTTTAAATGCACATAATTGTTCTAAAGTTTGCTGCTGAAAGAGAGAGCTGTAGCTTAGCTCCAAGATAACTGGACTCAACTAGTTTCGGCTCGCTTTCAAGGTAAAGAGTCCAAACCCCTATGGGCGGGTTGAAAACATGCAGAACTAGCTGGCTTTTAGACCACCCCTTCTGGGCAAAAAGGCCTCTGATGACACAAAACGACGATTTTAATACAGAGACGCTCGTCTCAGGGGGACATGAGGGAGGGAAGCCGGTCTTCAAAAATACTTACCGGGTTTCTACTGATACAAAGCTTAATGGTAATCGGTGGAGTATCCATTTAAGAAATTGGCCATTCCAAATTAGAGAGACAAAAGGGGGTTACACCAAAGTATGTCTAGGTCCTACTGTAAGTCTTTACTGTTGTCTTTGTTATGTTTATTCCATGAAATGTCTTTGCGCTTTGTCTACAAGTGGAAATATAAAGAAAAACTGTCTTGTGGTTAGAACTATACCAGTGAAATTATGGGCTAATAATAAAATAAATATTGTCTGAATACTCAAGACAATGTATCCCAACAAAAAGCATTTTCTTATCCAAGAAGCAAGCACTGGATCCCAGTGCAATGTCAGTCCTGATAATGAGTGATTCTGGGATGTGTGAGTAATAAAACCCAGATCATACTGTTAATACCTCAAACTGACCTTTTTCAGAGACGCATAATAGGATATTGCACCGACCTCAGTGATGTTTTCAGAAGTCTCTGTTTTTAATTGCATGCCATATAAGTATGTGTTGGCATTGCAGCGGTTAGTGTGTGGTTGACAGCTTAAATGCAACAATTGTGTAAGAGGAAAAAGTTAATTTATCAAATTTGATGTGATGTCAGAAT
>NW_022605136.1:0-27661 GCF_008692095.1 Etheostoma spectabile | reverse complement strand
AACTTCTCTCTCAAGCTCTCTTTGGTCCATGCTTCACACAACTATTTGTGGCACTTTTAGTGTGTGCAAATGAGTGCAACACTATGAATGTGGACAGATTTTGGGGTTTGGACCATGCTTCTCGGCCTGCATGTTAGAAAACATGCACTGATGTTTGCATGGCACGAGCATTTTAGAATAAACAGTATATTGTCTGCTAGTACATATTTGGGTATTCGGTGGGACACCAACAATCATCTCATTTGACGTGCAGAAATACTCAGGAGATGTGGCTTATTGGTTGCAATTTAGATGATCTACATGTCACCTTGTTGCAAGCCTCTGTGACTCACGGTTACCCATTATAACCTCTCTGCGTATATCCACACAAACATTAATGTGCTCTTTAATGAAGTATAATTCCACCTCAAAGGGCAAGGGTTAAAGAATGAAAGAGTGGCCATACACCAGAGCATTTGAGATTTCAAGAGATTCATCTTTGGTGCCACTTGGATTGTGACTTCAGGTTGAAAAGGATGCATTTGTGTGTCCCGTTGCCTAGACCTGTCTAAAAGGCCATTTACTGCTCTGTGCACACCTCTGACCGTATGAATGGAGGTTGAGTGTTTGTACAGATCACCTGTGGTGCTCATTCAGCATAAAGAAATGAGACTATATTGCTACACAAAACTCAAAACTAACCAAACCTAAAAATCAAATTCTAAGGTGGAGAAGGTTTCTTAAATTAAACATATCAGTCAAACCCATAAAATAGTCAGGAAATGCACTACATCACCCCACAAAGACTTTCTCCAAGAAATTGTTCTGTAAAGACATTTGCAACAAATTATAGTGTAATACTGTCCGATACTGCTTTATTAGAATTGTCTCAGAGGAAGAATGTTCATTGCATGTCGAGTGCAAGTGTGTCCATAATCTTGTATGGCTGTGTGTGTCTGCATGCATGTTTGTATTCACATTACTCCTACTCCCCAACAGCCGCTCTCTGTATTACCCTTTCTCCCCCTGTTGTTCTCTTGCCCAGGTGAAAGGATCCTGGGAACAGCCAGGTTCCAGCTTCCCAAAAGCCTCTCAGTGCTCGCGGCTCACAATGGAACAAAGATTGTCTTAGTGTTGGGATGCTTATGGGAAACCCAACCCAGACTGTAATGTTCACAGTTTGACAACAGGGGACCAACAGGAGAATATGGAGGTCAGGAGGTTGGGATACATCTACTGTATAAGCCTGGGAGATTTGGTTTTACACCCTGTTTTAGTAACCTACAGAAATAGAAAGTCTGTCACAGTTTTTGTCATAATCAAAAATCCAAAGGTGCTAGCTGTCTAAATAAGGCATACAATGAGTTAGGGTTAGAGTATGGAATCTTTTAGGGTTACAGATCATATGCAGGAGCATTTAGAGCAATCAGTTGTAGCCATTAGAATTCAAAATGAGTCTGTGCAGTGTGTTATGTCCGTTCAGGACAAGTTGATCTGTGTTTGTTTGGTAATGCCTTAACCTGTGTTAGTTTGTAGCGCCTCGGGGCTGCATGAGATACAGTTGTTTTGGTCTGAAATGTGGAGTTCCGGTTTTCTGAAAGTAAAGTAGGCAGCACGCTTAAACAGCTCGTCCAGTGTCCTTATTAAACATAACAATTTGGCGACAAGGATGGCTGAATTTCTCTTCCTCCTCCGCCTCCTTTCCTTGCACTTCCCAGTGAGCCGACAATACTGTGGAATCACTGGCACCAGTCTTATGAAATGTACCTTCAAGCTATAGGATTAAGCGACATGAGTGCAGCTCAGAAAACGGTATTGCTGAGGCACTGTTGGGAGTCTAGGGACAGCGTGTACTGGAGACGCTAACCGGCAAAGGGACAAATACGGACTATGCAGGGACAGAGAAACTTTTGAAGGATCAGTTTGCTGCCCCACAGAGTGCTTTATTGAGCTGGTTCGTGTTTCGACAACGGCATCAACTCTCGGGTGAGTCTGTCCATCAGTACGTGTCCAACCTGAAAGGTTTAGCCAGGCATTGTAAATTTGGCGCATTGACGGACAAGATGATACGTGATCAACTGATTGAACACACTACACAACCTAAAATCAGGGAGACTCTGCTACTCGAATCAGATGATTTGACGCTAGCTAAAGCTGTTGCCATAGCATTCCAAATCCAAAGTGCCATATCATAAGTTTTTCCTTTCCCGCCCATTGGCCGCACTCACTGCTGTCCAATGCGGGTATCGTGACTAAAAAATTGACCTGTTGGGGTCCATCACAGTGACTGTCAGCTATGGCACTAGGATCTTGCCCTCCTTTACCTTTGATGTGGACCAACGAGGGGCAAATTCAATAGGGCTGGATCTGTTCACGGCACTGGGATTTTCACTCATTGACACAGGGGGGGGGCTGCCATCATGACTGTCGCTGCCGGACTCTATCAGAAGTGGTCATCACTGTTTGAAGGGCTAGGCTGTCTGCCTTTGCCCATCAACCCCTCATTGACTCCTCGGTGGTTCCAGTTGTCCAGCCACGGCGCCGTATTCCATTGACCCTGAGGGATGGAGTGGAGTCAGAATCTGGTTGTGGCCATCCCTGACAGATATCCACTGCCCACGTCTAACTTTCACGGCTCCACCATCTTCATAGGTCATGACGTCAGTGCTGGCAGGCATACCAGGAGTGGTGATCTACCTTGATGATGTGGTGGTACATGGTGCTACTGCTGCTATCCATGACAGTTGCCTGAAAAGTGTGATCCAACCCCTCGCCATGCACAGTCTAACCCTCAATGGCAGAAAATGTGTTTTTGCTGTGCCTTATGTAAGCTTCCGACTTTCCATTGAGGGCATTTCCCCCTGCAATTTAATGTGGAGGCCTTCCTCTCCATTCCCGACCGGAACTCGGCTGCCCAGCTCGCTTCATTCCTGGGCATGACGAGCTACTACATGAAGTTCATGCCTCAATATTCGGCCTTGACGGCCCCAATGCGCCAGCTGCTCCGGAGGGATGAGCCGTGGGTCTGGTCTCTGGAATAAGCTGAGGCAGTGCAAACTCTCAAAGCTCAACTCACCTCACCTCCAGTGTTGGCACATTTCGACATATCCAGTCACACCCTGGTCACCTGTGATGCTTTGGCCACGGCGATAGGGACTGTACTGTCACAAGTACAAAACAGTACGGAGAGGTCTGTTGCATTCGCCTCCCGGGCTCTGAACCGAACAAGGATACCGTTGTGCAGCGATTACAGTTAAGTGTATGCCCCAAAACCACTAGTTAAGTTTAAAAAAAAGATTGTTGTTTGGATTAAGAGATTCCTGCGGAATAAACAAACATTTCCTGGGTGAAACTATTTTGTTTTTGAACTCCGCTCACCGGCTCTAAAGCATTGCATTTTCCATTGAAAATTGAAGTGCACATTTAAGTGTTTGGCATTTCTGGCACTAAATCATTGGTATTGCAAGGGGGATTTAATTATTGCATGTTTTGCTTTGTTGTGCATGATCAAAAAACACAATAAGATAAGCCATGCTTGCCAGGGCCCTTTTCTTAATGCCTGAATGTCTTTAGCCAGAATCTCAATTTTCTGTCTTCAACCCTTATTAATTCCCCAAAATGTGCAAAGGCACCAAATCTGACAGTCTCCCTGTCATTCATGGGGTCTATCTAACTGTCTGTCTGTCCGTCTGTGTGGGTGTGGCCATGCCTGTCTGAAGTTTCTGAAGCTAAGAACGGAGCATTGTACAAAGTGACAACCCCATCAAAGAGACCGGGCCTGCATAAAAGAACGTTTTATGACTCTGCCCTTCAAAAGAACAGTTTGAGGAGTTCAAAGCACACACGGGGAGAGGCAAGCTGTGGACGGAAAGTTTAGTGCAAAACTAAGAGTGAGACAGACAGGATGAGAGAGAGAAAGAGAGATAGAGATAGAGAGATAAAAGGCGAAAAGAGAAAAACCCTCAAAAGCCATTTGATATCTTTCATCAAAGACCAATACTAACCTGCCTCACTTTGCATTTCCAGCTTGATGCTAAATCTTCAACATGAGGTTGTCATTCTCCCCATGGCAAACGCACATCAAGCTCAGCCATGGTGTTTGATCGATCCCACCAGTTTGCACGTGTGTTTTTAGGGCACACACCTTACAGCCACATGTTGGGGATTTTCTTCAGAAGACAGGAAATCGTTTTGTGATTTAGTGAGGTATTGATGGATGGTTAAAATAGGAATAATAGTCAATGCTGATGTACTGCCCTTTTGTAAACCTATCCGCTTTAGTGCAAAGATGTAAAGCCTCAGCTGGATTTTCTGTCACCAGTGCAGACACCTTCTATGGGTTTAATTGATGTCTGCAAATCAAAGCTGTCCAGTTTCATTTTCTTTCCAAAATTCTTTCAGTCCTCTAAAAATCCCCATTATGGCCCATGCTCAGAAATACAAAGAAATGTGATTCTTTTTAATATCAGACATAAAACATTTCTTCAAATATCTTCAATGTTGAGTTGTATTTTCATGCCAGGCAGCAACCAGTAATGCAGGATCAGTTGCATTATTATCTCTCTTTAGAACTAAAGTCTTCATATTCTTTAAAATATGCAGTTCAAAACAGCAAGCGCAAGATCAAACATACAAGTTGTTTCGGTTGTTAATGGTAAGCCTTTTATAAAAATCAGAGTTCCGTCAAATGTCTTGTGTGTCACCACAAGAAGTAACCCTGATTTATTTCAGCACATCACAAACATTTAGCTTCTCTGCACAATAAAAGCTTGTTTTTTTTTTTATATCAAGCTAGTTATTTGTTCATCTTCCATTTGTTTTTGAGTCCAACCCTCTGGCTACAATCATGGCCACCTTTAACCACAGCTGCTGTGTTTTCTTCTCTTAGTAGTTTACTGGTGGTGAAAGACATGTAGTATTACACAGTTCTAACAACAGAAACCATCAAGAACGAGCTGATGAAAGCGAAACTAATAAACCAATGAAACAAAGACAGAGAGAGAGATTGGAGACAGACGGCAGATAACAGCTCATTCATTATTCATTAAAAAACATTGCCTTCCTTATTGAATCACAATGTTAAACGCAGATGGTCACTTTCCCCAGATGATTCTAACAGTGACCACAGGGCTCTAATGGAATAACTTATACTGATTTGCACATGTTAGGTCAAACATCCAAATGAACATATATGAATGTGAAATTAAAGTGCTCTTACTGAGATCTTATTTCAGTTTTTAAGTCCCAGAAAGCATCTAAAACTTCAACATGACGTGGATATTTTCCTAATATTGTGTTTGTGTTTGTGTTTGTGTGTGTGTGTGTGTGAGTGTGTGTGTGTGTGTGTGTGTGTGTGTGAGAGTGAGTGAGATAAGGTATGTTGTACTGGGGATGGTGTGATTAAAGGTGGAGGTGGCAACCCTACCCTCACCTCCCTAACTAATCCCTCAGCAACAAAGGCCTGCTTCTCTGCTCTGCTGGACTCTGAGCCCTACCGGACTCTGCCTTGGCCTCCAGGCCCAAAAACCTGCTGTTAACAATTTCCCTATTTCTGCTTTAAATGTTGCTTTGCTCTGAGAGGGAAAGAAAGTGGGTGGTGGGGGTTAGAGAGATGGAGAGAGCGGCATAGAGGCCACAAAGGTACTGTTTTGTCCGACAGGGACAAGGGAGCTCTTAAACGAAAGAGGGCGGGAGGGAGGGAGGAAGGAAGGAAGTAAGGAAGGAAGGAAGAAAGGAAGGAAGAAAGGAAGGAAGGAAGGGAGATTCAGAGAGGGGGTGCATGGGTGGAAGAGGAGGAGAAAAAGGAGGAGGAGAGGGTCTCATGGGGATTAGCTGGCCAGCTGCTTCCTCAGGGACCAGACATAAGAGACACTTTTATTCTGACAGGAAGAGGGACTCCAGAGAGTAGTGAAGAAGAGTAACCACAGAAGGACAAACTTTCAAAAAAGCAGAAGGAGAATAACAGAAGGACAAATGCAATAAAAGAAGAACAGGAATAAAGTAACTACAGTAAAAAACGAAGAGTAAACCACCTTACCTGTACAAAAGTTATAATTCTGTATTCTGAATGGAACCCAGAAGCATGACACTGAGCTAGGCAATGCAACAATAAAGTTCAGTTTACTTGGTCAGACAGGTAACAGTCAGTTACCAGGAAATCATTCAATCAAGCAATTAAATCGAAACCTGGCTTACACAATGGTAAATTAAAAAATATTTATTCTACAAAGAATAAAGAAAAACTAATGCTCTCTATACAAATCAAACAAAACATGTGTGAATTTCCCAAACAGCTGTACCAGTCACAAGTCAAAGATGCAGTCTGAGTACTCACCACAAAGAACAGAAGAGAAAAGCTCAATGAAAACTAGCACAAACACATTGGTACAATAATCAGACTTACAACTACCAAAAACCTACTTCAAATGCAAAATATGACAAGCCCCCATTTTGTAATGAACCAGCTCAAATTCACAGCAAAAGAAGATACATCACACATAGTTAAGTATAGAATTAAAACCAAATTATTTAACACAAATGCACAGAGTGGGAGGGGATGGTCATCACACTTTTTACAGTATGGTTGTAACTACACTGTAACAAATTTCTGTAATTTCTACAACTAAATTTTACAGTAACTTCTTGTTTTGTCATTTTACAATGTTTAGCTGTATATTGCAATGCATTATGGGTGAAAACACTATTACAGTAGTTGACAGCTTTTTTCCATAAGAAATTACAGGCATATTTGCGCTTGACTGTAAATGATGCAGTACAGGTACAGTTATTTACTGTTGAATGCGTTGCACGAGGCAGTTGCTTTACACAAGACCATTTGATGGCGGATTGCTGAGGAGCCACATTGCCACTCCACTCAGCCACAATACGTAAGTAGGCCTATACTATTATGAATAGCCTACATAATTACATTGTGGTTTAACTTGTTAATGCTTGTTGAAATAACCTAAGTTGACCGTGTTTCAGTTTAGTGCAGGCCCTACAATAATGTTCTTATAGCTAGCTAACATTAGCTGGAGACTTTTCAGAAGGAATTTTGAACAAGCAATCCCAGGCGAAGCAGTTTAATGCTAAGGTTAAGGAAAGTATAGTGGGTGTAATGTTAGCGTTAACGGTAACCTTTTTATATTATTTTAACTAACTAAGCGTAGTAGTCTGTGTTGTAACGTCAATGTTAACGTCACGCAGGCATGCAGCAGAAGTAGCTAACGCTACCGGACGGTCAGGCGCCCGGAGTCGGGTAGTGGTAAGTAACGTTAGCTAACGTCACAGTGTTTTATTTAGCTATATTTGACTGTCTGACTGTACATTTCTTCACCGTTATAGCTTACACTAGCAAACTGAAGTCAACGTTAGTGGAAAAAAAAGCTAGCTAGCTTAACCGTATGCATTAGCCACATCGCCTCATATCAGGCTGCAGACGGCCCATTAACGTTGATACAAAGTCCCGTAGTTAGAAAAAATTGCCTTATTGAAGCGAAAGCCCATCATTAATATATTGTTCGATTTAACAGGTAATGTATAAATTATAATAACGTTTGACTTTGCACGACCCCTGAAATAGACCTTTTAATTTCGGTTGATATTTAACTTTAACAACTCTTCTATGAACTAAGTTAGAGTCCGACATTAGGATGGCCCCGTTTAAAACATTCGTCATTATTGTTAATGATAGCTGTGTGAAAAAAGGCTCGGCTATTTTCTAAGGGGACCCTTGACCTCTTAACTAAAGAAATTCGAATGAAAACGGGATGTGAGGCACCCATGAGTCTTCCCTTAACAGACCTGGCCACTTTTGGATAATCCCAGATGCAGTTTATTTCATGCAGTGCACACGTTATTTTCACCTGTAATAAAAGGGTGTATTTAAATATTTCAGCAGAGTGGGGTCCCCAAACAGCCTTGGGGGTGCATGAATTTAGTCTAACTAGAAAACTGAGACTGTTGTGGACTCTTAAATGTGTGATGAATTCTTAAATCTTGTCAAACGTTTTTGGCAACAATGAAATAATTCCTTTTCTACAGTGTATCTCAAGTCTTGGTGGCTCAATGTGGTATTTTGGTGGTAACTCGAGTTGCCAGGTAATAGCTGTAATTTGAATAGAATACAAGATAATGTTGTAAACTAAATTACAATAAAATATTGTTTTCCTTTAAAAAAACAAAACATTGCTGTAATTTATGTACAACAAAAACCTGTAAAAGAAATACTGTCTTATACTGTAATTATTTTTACAGTTATTAACAGTAACTAACAGTAATTTTACAAGATTTTGCTGGCAATTCTTTTGCCAGGTGTTTACTGTAAAATCTACAGTCAAATTCGTTACAGTGTATAATGCTACATTATATCAAGCAACCTGAACTATCCCTTTAAACTGTATTTGCACAAATCATTTTGCTAAAGGTTTCACATGTACAGTACATGGCAAAGAAATGTGTCCCTGTGGACAACAGAACCAGTGTGAGTGCAGTTGTGGTCACTTTACAATGAATGAGACATGATTGATATCTTCATCAGCTCAATGAGGCAGCTCAGATGTATCTACTGCCACTCGTGTGGCCCAAGACATGTAGCCACCCAACAGGAAATATTAATACAGTCCAGGAAGCATTGTCAAAAACGGATTGAAATTTAAAAACCCCTGTAGAGGAGCTTGCAAGGCCAGAGAGAGAAAGAGGACTCAGAAAGATTTTCCTTTCTGCTTTCTCCTCTGCCTTCTTTCTCCATATGGCAGCCATTTGTCTGGAGGAGGTCTGTCAGACATAAATAATAGGTTATGAAAAAACAGTAGGAGGGAGGGGGACGCTTGCTTTCTTCCTGAGGGACGAGATCTCTATAGGCCTGGTGTCCTTCATGGCAAAACGGGGAGAAGGCAAGACGGAGGAAGAGAGAGATGGATTGAAGGAGAGATTAAAGGAGAGAGAAAGAGAGGGAGGAAATACAGACCCCTAGCAAGTGAAGTGGTCAGTGTGTTGTCTGAAGAACCAAAGAGAACTCTGCTTTTCATGTTATATTCAAACTCATTTAAAAAATGGTATGGTTTTCCCTTTAATGCAACTGTCTTGAGCAATGGCCTCCATGACATTGCAATTGTTGCATTAAAAAAAGAGGAAGTTTGATGAATTGCCTGGTCAGGACTGGGAGACGGCAGGCCAGGAGGAAGAGAAAGTGAAGGAAAGACGAAAGGTGAAGGGTGTCTGGTGAAAGGGACATGGAGTGCAATGCAAAGAACATTAAGGCCTTCTCGAGTTTGTGCGCGCTGATTTTCATCTGAAACCAATTAGTTCCAAACCACGAAGACAACACCAAGCCTAGTTTTTAAAAACATCATCTCTCGCTCTCCCCATCTTCCCCCTCCCTCCCTTCCATCCATTCATGTGTCAGGCTCTGCAGCTCTCTACTTGGTCTAGACTCCTGTGTGTGCATGCATGCAAACTTGTGTGTGTGTGTGTGCCTATGTGTGTGTGCGTGCGTGCGCGGGCATGTACTTAAAGGCATCGTGATTAACATTCGCCCCAATTCGCTGAGGGACACGCATTCTAAGCCCTTCCTTCCTGCTCCGAGTGGAATTCTCATTAGCTGATAACTACTTTTCAAGAGACTGCTGCATTCCTCTGCTGGATACCAGGGGCCTTATAGGACTCAAGAACACGCACGCACACACGCACATGTATAATGTATACACTTGTTTACATTTGTTTATAATTCTGCCTTCCTGAGCTACAGAAAGAGAGCACTTTTTCTTATTAGAGTCTCAAGTTTAAGTGTTAGCATTGAAACCAAAAGCTCTCCAGCTTCTCTCACTCACTTCCCAGGACTACATGTGGCTGCCAAGCAGACCAGGTGGAGAGAGAGAGAAAGTCTGTTTTTAAGTGGGGGGAGACAGAGGAGAGACAGGGACACCTGGTGCTCAGTTTTGTCATCATCATCACACATCATTTCGTTTCATCTGATTTTGAACTTTGGGGAGAGCTGTATAAGATATCGACTACATTCGGAGGAACTTGAACATTTATAATGCCCTTGGGGGCGTGAAACCTGTCAATGCAAAAAAGAGGAAGAAAGAAAAGTGAGTTGGGTCTTTAGCCAGCTATGTCTGGCCAAAGTGTAAATGTGCAAAAGGTGCTCAATGAGAGATTAGTCAACAAATGACCATCTGTCTCATATTCTTCTAGCTCTGCATATGTAAACTCACCTTCTTTGCTCTACCATCTGCCTTTTTGCTTACAGTCTGTATGGGCAGTTTTGTTTTACAACATTGAATTCTTCAACAAACCCTAGGGTTTATCTCACGCTCAAAATGCACCACACACTCAATACTTCATGTCAACATATGGGGCTATTAATTTATAATGTGTAATGCAGAGGGGCCAGTGGAGGTTTTGTTTCTTCAGACAAGTAACTCACTAACTAAACAAAAAAATTAAAAGCAGAAGCAGTAGTCGGTCAGTCAGTCAATCCACCACTTTGGTTAAGGCAGAAATATCTAAACAGCTATTGAATGGATTGCCATGAACTTTTGTATAGACATTCATCTGCCCCTCTTCCCACTGAATGTTTTCCTAATATCATGTCAACACAGTTATCAAAGCTTAAAAATACTAAGAAATAATATTTTGTTGAGTGTGTATGTTTCACATGATATGTAACTGCACACCCTGGTCTCTCTCTCATCTCTTCAAGGTAGGTGAAAAGTAAATCTATTCTGTGTTATTCTTGTTTGTATCTTTGCCTGTAAAGTCACAATTTGCCTCTGTGATACTTGTTGTCTACCTGTAGGACTGATGAAGGCCAGTAGCTCTGTTATAGGCCAGTTGCCACCCACTTAGCTCTCATTCAGTCATTTATCTGGCTCCATCCCCTCTCCAGGAACACTTCCCCTCAGCCTGTAAAATGATCACCGGATGGCTACTTGATTTCCCTCTCTTTTTCTCTGTCAACTCTCTTTTCCTCCCTTCCTCTCGTCTCCTCTCATTTTCACTTTCTCAACCTCTTTACTTCTCTCCAGCTCACCCACCCCAACATATAACCTTAATTCTTTCAATCCTCCCCTTTTCCTTTCTCCTCTTCCATCATTTTGCCTTTCTTCTGTTGCTCTTTTCATCCCCTAAAATGGATGCTGTTCCCCTGGGAGTGGTCAGTAGAGAGCAGGGGAATGAGGAGGCACTTACTGTAGAGCCAGTCCCGGTGCCTAAACGCTAATGCTCCTGTAAAAGAAGGCTGTTAATGAATAGAGGGATTAGGTGTTAGCAGTTAATGATGATGAGGGAGGCACTGTTGGTTGTTGTTATCAACCAGTTTGTCATTATTCTTGTTATTTTCATTTTTACTTATTTTATCACTTTGACTTTCCTGTGACCCCTTTTTGTCTTTGGTCTATTTATTCTAATGCCTTACTATTTATTGTCAGTCAAGATGGCAATGACATTTCACCATTTACAGTTTAGATTTCCTTGGGCTCCGTGTTTGTCTGAGGGCCACTTCATAAAATTCCTAAAACCAATAACCCAAGCATCAATCTTGTGCTGAGTGCCTAATATAACTACCAAGTGATACCCAAAGAAGCCACAGGCCTGCAGCTGTGATTGGCCCAGCTGTAAAGAGTGCAAGAATTGTGGCATTTTCTCTCATCAGGTAAATCATTAATGGAAGCCGGTTTCTGTTTTTTGCCAGCACCCAGGAAGTGGTTTATCAAAGGAAGTGCACCTCACATAATTTATTTTCTAAACTTACAATAAAAGTTTTTTTCTAATTGTTACGCTTTTGTAGCCTGGAAATCCAGACCCAAATCTGAAAGATTAAGGGTCTGGCATCCAGTAATTAAAGTCGCCCATCTCGAAGGGCAGCACCAAGTGTTCATTTGAAAATCTCACTGCATGCAATTGGATAACGCTATGACCAATCACAACAACACACAGGGTGACTTATCCAGAGCCTCACACGCTTAGCTACCTACCTAGCTAACTGCCTCTGGCCTGCCTATATCAGATATACCAATGTGATTGGGGCAGCTCTGCTACAAGAGCATAGTTAATGAGCAGCATTACTCTATGCCAGAGCAACTCTCTGAGCAAATTCAAATTGTGCTTTCACGAGAACTCTGGATTTCCAGGGTATAACTTGTGGCTGTTTTCATTTAAAATTGAAATCTAACTTCTGTAATTGTACAATATGCATTTTTTGCACAGTATTCTCTCCAAAGTGGATACAAAAAAATCAAATTAGTAGTTTATACTTTTTTACTGTACTCATGTTATTTGAAGTACTATATCTTACATAAGATAAAGAAAAAAACTGTATGTCAAGTAGAAAAACGGCTACATTCAAACACAATACAAGTGATGATGGAAAAAGGGAGGCAACAAAATTGAGGTTTAACCTGCAGAGGTAATACATTGAGTGATCAATTTTGTTGAAAATAGAGAGAAAAGATGTTAATTTGACAGTCAATAGCCTGTTACTCAAAGCACAACATGTCTTGTGCTTGCATTACATTCGTGTCTATTCAGGCCTCGGTTGGTGGAGAAAGTATTTGCCAGTCAGTACAACATGATGAGTCAAGAATGAAGCTCTTGCCCTTTGATTCTGCAGGGAGGGTTATTTGCGTTTTTCTTGTTGACTTCAAGGAGACCTTTTGCCCCAAACTCCATGCTGATCCTCAGAACATCCAATCAGCCAGCTCTGCACCAATCCTGGGGCCCAGTGCCCCTGTTGTTGCGTGATCAGACTCAGGGGCCCCCGGTCGCACTGGCTGACTCCACTCCTTTTCAATGGGGTCTTCCGCTGTTACAGTCACAGCCATGGCCCTGAATTCACACACACACACACACACACAAACACACACACACACACACACACACACAACACACACACACACACACACACACACACACACACACACACACACACACACACACACACAGTCCTTATCCATCCACCTTCACATGCACACACACAGACATCAAGGGTGGTAGAGGCTGGAGCAAGGGGGAATGGGTAAGTTGGGGATAGCCCCGACCGGAGGCACGCTTCTAGAGTTGTGGATGAGGCAGAAAAGCCATTATGCATTGTTATGGTTGGCTGATCGCTGCCTTTCAGCTGCTGAGCTGCACACAAAAGCGTCAGGCAGAAGCTAAAATAATGGATCTCCTTTCCACACACTCCCTCCAGAGCGTATCTGACTTTATGTGATCACAAATGCATGTTGGGAGGTGCAGGTGTGTGTGTGTGTGTGTGTGTGTGTGTGTTTGTTTCGAAGCCAGTTCTTGTTCAGTTTACAGTGAATGATTCCCTTCCTGCCATACACAGCCCTCCAGGCCAATGGCCAACCTGGTTTGTGTGTGTGTGTGTGTCTGTGTGTGTGTGTGTGTGTGTGTGTTTGTGTGTTTGTAAGAAAGGAGGACCGTGATTTTCTTTTTCCATCTTTGCAATTGTAGATGAGCATTTGATGAATGGATTCATTTTCATTGACACAAATGTTCATGGGAGTTGATGTGCTAAAGGAATGAGTATGATCATAAGGTGTTACCAGGGAAACAAAACTATATTTAGTAAAACACAAACACATAAATGCATGCAAGAGTTTGGATACAAACTCCAACACAAACATGATAAAGGAACTACATCGTACTGAAGGAAATGTTTCACTGCCTTGCTCCCAGCAGTAAGTTACATTTTGATGCTGAATATGGGCAGCACAGCAGGGAGTGAAGATGATGAAACAGACTCATCAGTAATGGCTGAGCTCACTGCTAAATGATTGTATTACCAGGAGGAAGACATTTTGGTCAGAGAAATATGCAGATTGTATGATGATTTGTGAGCAAATCCTCAAAATACGTTACTACTTGTCTTTTTATACACAGCCAGCCCTAATATATTATGTTCGAAGATGTTGTCCTTGATTGCTTACATAGTACAATGACAGTGGCACTTTGGCTGTTGTTATGTCATTGGCTTTTGGTGACATTGAGAGGAGTTACAGCCTTGCATCTATACATAGTACTGGAGGTATTTATAGACCAATGCCACACTGTGGTGCCTGAATGCTGCTGTTTTTTACTAAGTGGATGACATGACTCAGTCAATATGAGAACTGACATTAGTAGGATTATGTCTCAGTGATGGCCTCACCTCATAGTGTCCAAACGTGATAGCGGTTTCAGTTATTTATTTTTCAGTTTCAAATTATATAAACCTGTTAACATAATTAAAATAGTATCTTCATGTTGATCGTTCTTTGTGTTCTTTGTGTGGCATATTTACAGTTTTATATATATATATATATATATACATATCTTGCTGCTGATCTTACTGCAAGTGTATGATTCAGAAAATGTTACGATTCGATTCAATATCGATTTTCGATTAAAAAACAATTCTCAGTATGTACAAATGTAGTTATTATTTTGTATATTGTATATTATTTTGTTTGTTATTTGTTATTTTAACATCCTGTTATGATGTTGTGTGTGATGTCTGTGAGCTACTGTGACCTTGAATTTCCCCCTGGGGATCAATAAAGTATCTGTCTATCTATCGTGTGATTGCTGTAGACATACAATAAAAAAAAATTAAAAATTGAATCGCAAATCAAATACAAATCGATTTTTTTGCACACCCCTAGCACTTACCCGGAGCAACCGCATCCTGTCAATCTGACAGGCCACACAACTATCCTTTCCGGCTGTTGCAGAAACAAATCTTTTAGTAGCACTATTAGGACCTTTTAATAGGTCGCTTCTGTATGCCATAGGTCACCCTGATCCCATGGTGCAATTTCAAAGAGGAACACATTTTTCATTTTGTGTTCTAATTGGGCCATCACTGGAGAAAAGTCTGTCTGTGGCCATTGTCAAAGTCAAACAAAGGCAACGCATGTAAAGAAAAGCTTTACTAATAACATGTCTGACAACACCTGCACCCATTGTTTTCTACATAAGCCAGCCATCATTACTTGATGTCAACTTGTTGGGATTGGCCACTGTCCCAGTTCCCAAATCCTATTATCCAGAAAAGTAGCAGTTTGTTTGCATGCATAACTCGATTGATAAACTTTGTATTAGTATTTTCTTGATTCTGATATTCACCAGCATAAAACCATTTATTGTTGCACAAGACAATTCCAAACGTTAGCCATCCAACACCAAATGACTTGCTCATCTAACTCTTTCCTCCAAATCAACAGTTTCATGGTGTTTGTAAAACACCTACAACCTACATGATTTAAATGCTTGTTTCATGTCACATCCTGTGTGGAAAGTTTTCTAATAGGAAAAAGTTAACTGAGTTGTGTGTGTGTAATTGACAAACAACGGGCGTTCCTCCTCCAGCATGAAAATAAATTTGCATATATTTCCGATGATTCACCTGCTTAGTTTGCATGGCGATGCACAAGCTACTTAACTTTTATCTGAATGGAAACATCAGAGCTGTTGTTAAGGCTGACATGGTTCTTGCAGTTTATTCACTGTCAGTCATTTACTCCAGAGTTACATAAACTGCTTTAATCTAAATCACAAACTTATGTGACATCTAATGTCACATTAGAGCGTTCCATTTACCTCAGAAGCCGGAGATGGGAATGACGTCACACTCAAGTTAAGTGCGTTCCATTAAAACAAGTTTATTTCACTGTGGGTTAGCTTTATTCAGGTTAGCCATTGCTAGTAATAGTAGTTGATAACAATGCATTAAGGTGCTGACACACCAACCCGATTATCGGCCGTTGGACAGTCTGGCGAGGTCAGTAACTCTAGTCTGTTCAGTTTTGTTGTTGTTGATTGGGCCGATTTGACTTGTTGAATCAGCCATTGGGCAGTCAGACTTAAGGACCAATCTGATTGGTGGAGTGCTAGCCCTTGACTAGCAAATCAGTGCTCTTATGTTAAAACACTTACCAGAAATGACGAGCGAGATGAGCGTGACGAACGCCTCTCAAAATCTGACCTTTGTCAATCAAAAAAACAGACAGATTCAGCAACTGTGGGCTATTTCTTGCTTAAAATGTTTTCTGAAACACGTTTGGTGAACTATTTTATAAAATTGGAATAGGAACAGTGTAGCAGCATGTCCACAGATATAAGTTGGGCGGTAGCCTACTGTGTTTGAGGCTGATTTAAGACAGAAGAGCTGATAAACTCTATTTGCCACAGCTTTCACTACTGTTGTTGCACGGAGCAGCCATGTTGGATTCGAGGTCAGCTTGCTCGGGGTACTGTGAGATTCTCCGACTTCCCAAGGGGGCATGTTTCCAACTTATAAATCAGAAATTACGACTTCCAAGTACAAATGGAACGCACCATGAAACAACAGGGTGTTTTCTTACTGTTTAATTTCTTTTGCACCCACATGTAAAGCAGACAGATGAAAATGAAGATTAAGAGAAATATAAATGACAGTGGTGGAGGGAAAAAACAATCATTACACAATCTTTGTAATAAGATTTGAATTTCATCAACATTTGACAGGCAGATTTCAGTGTGTAGTTGACAGATGCTATTTATTATTATTTGACCTCAGTGGTATCATGGTGTGGAACTGGCTCTTTAGCTCTTTCCCACCCAGACTGATAAGAGTACTGGAACTGGACTGGACTGACTGATGCTGACACAGTATTTCCTGTCATTGTCTTTAATTCAAACACACATTTACAAACAATTGACTGTAGGTGATGAATTTTCCAGTGAACTTGCATTTTTATATCTATTTCCACCCAAGTGATGTAAATGGTATTTTCAAAGGTACAAAGCTATTTTTATACTGTTAATGGATTGTCAGCTGTTTAGGTATTAGAGTTATATTCATACACTGTAAAATAATAGACCAACTTTTGTACTGTCTGTTTAAATTGGGTGTTTATTGTGTAAATATGTTTGTTTATTACTATTATCATTATAACTAATTCAATTTTTTTTCTATTTCTTATACTTTATGTGTATTTCTTCTCCTGTCTACTTATGTGTATTTGTGTTATTCTGACGTGTGTACATTTTTTTCTTTTGAGCTGCTGTAGCCCTGGAATTTCCCCAGCAGGATTAATAAAGTCCATCTTATCTTATCTTAGATGAAGCCTCTGACCCTGAAAAGTGGAAGTGACTTAAACCTGCATTCTATCTAATTTCCAGCAAAGAAGTCAGTTTCCATAGAAGTCTATGGGAAAATCACCCTACTTCTTACATTATTTATTACCTCCATAAACATTGTTAATGGCCTCAGTCGCTACTTTTTAGGTCTTCAATACAAAACAATGTTTATCTAGGAAATCATGATTCCATTTATTTTTTAGGGGTGTGACTACAGGCCAACCTTAGCAATGTGTATCCATGGCCCTTTGTACATTAAAATAGCCGTGAATTGTTTTAGGATGTTTTCCACATTTACATTTTAAACGTTGACTCTCTAACTGTGTGTTTTCATTTAATCAAATTTGATTGGAACATTTGTCTGTCTAAAAATGTCTTGTTCAGCGTTCCGCCCACTAAGCTATCTAGCTGCCGTTAGCGCTAGCTGGTAACTTAGGGTAAAGTCAGATGGGTTGAAAATCTGCAACTCTCCTTCTTTAGTGTTTAGCTTAGTGCATTGTCATTGTGACCGTAAACAACACTGGCTTGCATTTCATTCTCCCCAGCTCCATCCTGCTCAAAAATGGCCATATCTGATTGCAAAAAGCAAGATGCGATGTCTGTAGCACCAAATTTAAGGCTTAAAAACAGCACAATGCAAAGGGTAATGTTACAAATGCTAAAACCACTATTTTTACTATCTATGGTTATATCACCATATCTGTTAGTCGTTTATCTTGTTGTTGACATACTGTCTATCCATTTTCTCAATTCAAAGCTTTTATTTTTCATCACCTCTGTCTCAAAGTAGCTTTTTAAAAGACTTACTTGGAGGTTCACAGCAATGAGAAAACCAAAATGCAAATTCTTAGCTTTGAGAAAATTTGACCTGTCCGCTGGTCAGTTTCAAAGCAAAGGGAAGTGCTAGCAATTTGTCTTTTCAGGCAGTTCTTGGTGTAGTGCAGCGATGAAAAATGTCATGCAGTATTTGTTGATGTTGAGCAATGTAATACCATGTTGATGCATCGGATACTTCTAATGGAACAGTCCTATGATGTGTTGTGCTTTATCCCAACCTCACACAGACCGCTTAGGGATGCTTCATCATTTTCATTTTGTTGCATATTGGATCGTAATCCAACACTTTGTCACATCGTGGGAAAGATCCTGAAATAGCTGCAGTAGGGCTATGAGCAGTTGGAGCATATTGATCAACACATTGTGTACACTTGATGCTGTTGTTGCTTCATGTGTTTTAATTACAGTATGCAACACAATGACTTGTGTTAATTTTACCTTTGCATAACCTAACTAAATAGTGTACTGTATATGTTAGCAGAATAAAAAACACTTCTCCTGCTTCACAGACTTACAAAAAAGACTAGGTTTGCTTTATGTATGAAAACAGACAAAGTCAGTATCAAATAAAATGCTTTATTAAATATTACATTTATCCAGATTGCGAGGCAGCACATCTGGTGGATGTTTTCAAGTGTGGAATGGACTTATTGTTTCCCTTGTGGTCGTAAGGGGGAAACATGTTCTCAACATATTGCTCCGTTGCCGTCGGAAGTCCACCGGATTTCACTGTTTTCAGCCATTTTGTTTGTGTTGTAATTTTAAACTCCGGTGGATTTATGAGGACTATGGTTAACTGCTCCTTGGATCTCAGCAGGGTGAATCCAGACAGCTAGCTAGACTGCCTGTCCTATCTGAGTTTTCTGTTGCACAACTAAAACAACTTTTAAATGTACACATGTTCCACCAAAAACAGTTCTTTCCAGAGGCTATGTTGCAGCGGTACCGTGGCTTTTCCAGGTGCTTAGCGCCGCCCATGACGATTGTGATTGGTTTAAAGAAGCTGACACAGAATAGGTCATATTTAGAACATTATTTCATTATTATTTATTTGAAAAGAGCTATTATTTTGTTACAGGTTGTTACATATTTTATTTTATTACATGCGTTATTTTATACCATTGAGGCATAATAAAGCATGTTCATTAACCTCTGAGAAGCCTGTCTGAATTTCTGTTTCGAGGCCGGGAGGAGTGTCCTCTTTTTTGGAAATCAAAATATATTCACCCTTTTCTATTGCAACAGTCCAAGTGCTAGCTGCTTATACTCTCCCAAAGACAACAGCAGTGGACTTAGCACTACTATTGTATGGTTAGCACTGAAGGACTGGAGTATTAATAGGATATTTCACCGTTGGAAAGATGAATGTATCTTTAAATTGGGTCACTTATGTAGTAGAAATTTGAATTTAGTTTAGAAATTGGTGCCTTCTAGGCCAAGAAAAGCCAGAATTTCTTTTTTTAGACTCATGTGGATGAAAGACACCAAGTTCCAGTCCTTGTTCGCCATTTCCACTTTAGCGCACATTGCTAGCTGAGGTGCTGGTCTCCATAGCAGGCAAAGCTTGCGTAATCTCTTGAGTATTCCATCTGTAATAAAGTTTCCTGCATATTCTCTGATCTGCACCTATGTATCCCAGTGGTACACATGTGTGGTAGTTTAAATGCACATAATTGTTCTAAAAGTTTGCTGCTGAAAAGAGAGAGCTGTAGCTTAGCTCCAAGATAACTGACACTCAACTAGTTTCGGCTCGCTTTCAGTAAAGAGTCCAACCCCCTATGGGCGGGTTGAAAACATGCAGAACTAGCTGGCTTTTAGACCACCGCCTCTGGGCAAAAAGGCCTCTGATGACACAAAACGACGATTTTAATACAGAGATCGCTCGTCTCAGGGGGACATGAGGGAGGGAAGCACGGTCATTCAAAAATACTACCGGGTTTCTACTGATACAAAGCTTAATGGTAATCGGTGGAGTATCCATTTAAGAAATTGGCCATTCCAAATTAGAGAGACAAAAGGGGGTTACACAAAGTATGTCTAGGTCCTACTGTAAGTCTTTACTGTTTGTCTTTGTTATGTTTATTCCATGAAATGTCTTTGCGCTTTGTCTACAAGTGGAAATATAAAGAAAAACTGTCTTGTGGTTAGAACTATACCAGTGAACTTATGGCTAAATAATAAAATAAATATTGTCTGAAATACTCAAGACAATGTATCCCAACAAAAAGCATTTCTTATCCAAGAAGCAAGCACTGGATCCCAGTGCAATGTCAGTCCTGATAATGAGTGATTCTTGGTCATGTGTGAGTAATAAAACCCAGCATACTGTTTAATTACCTCAACCTGACCTCTTTTCAGAGACGCATAACTAGGATTATTGCACCGACCTCAGTGATTGTTTTCAGAAGTCTCTGTTTTTAATTGCATGCCATATAATGTATGTGTTGTGCATTTGCATCGGTTAGTGTGTGGTTGACAGCTTAAATGCAACAATTGTGTAAGAGGAAAACAGTTAATTTATCAAATTTGATGTGATGTCAGAATCTCATTCCCAAACACCTCTTTTTGCCTTACTCTACCTTTTTCTCACCTTCTTTCTTGTTATTTTCCTCACCCTCTTTTATCTTTCTTTCTTGAACTTCGTTATGTTGTGTCTTCCTCTCCCTCCCTCTCTCTCAGTTTCTCCCTGCTCTGCTCTTCCCATGGGCCTGCATGAGATGATAAGGTGATGTCATACCTCCGCTTCCTGGGGATGTGAGTAACTGTACACTGTGTGCCTTTGGCCATGGCAGGGAGTGTGTTTGTGTGAGTGAGTGTGAGAGCAAGTAGTTTGGTTCTGAATGTCTGAATGAGGGAGACATAAATGGAGAGGAGAAGAGGAGGAGAGAGTCAGTGGGGAACTGCAAAAGCTGCTAGACAAAATGTTGTTAAATGATTGCTTTAAGCCTTCTTTCCAATCTCTGTAACACACACACACAACACAACACACAACACACACACACACACACACACACACACACACCCACACACACACACACACACACACACACACACACACATATACACACACACACACACACACTCACACACACACACACACACACACACACACACACACACACACAACACACACACACACACACACACACCACACACCACACATACTCTTATAAAGTACTAATAAATTCACTTAATCCCAATTTGATTATGTTTTGGTGACTACTGCACATTCAGTATGTGTGTGTGTGCTTCACAGGACAAGAAAGCTGGAACGGAGGGAGACAAAACACATCACACACACACACACACACACCACACACACACACACACACAGACACACACACACACAGTCAGACACAAGACAAGGGACAGTCAAATGCCCAGGTCGAGGTCAAGGCTGTAGCTACAGGCCAGACCTGATTGAGTCAGCGATGATGCACCAAGTGTCCAGGCTCTTTCCTAGCGCTCCATGGATGCGTCTCGTAGAAGTTCCACACAACTACATCCAAGAAGGAAAGGGTTCATTCACAGATCGAAAGGTATGAGGTGGTTTTCAACGGTTTGCAATCATTTGCTTTGCAGCTGTAAGTTCAGCAAATACAGCACGTTTTTGAGCTTTGAAGAGCTGAGAGGCTGACAGGTCATTCAGAATCAAAACACTGCCAGTAACAGGCACAGTAACATTAATCAAGGCGGAAATTTTGGATGCATTATTATTCCAGAATGACCAACGGGGGAGCACTCCCAGAACATGTGAAGATACATACCTTGTGCTTTTATTGGAAAGATGTGCACAAAGGGCTGTTAATTATTTTCATGTGGTACACTTTCACGGGGGTGAGATATGTCCTATGTATGACATTTTAGTAAATCTGCTGATGATCTGGATAGCGTGATACTTCTGGAATGTTAGACCACTCATCATGCCAGTCGAGATCAATACTCAGGCCTGGGCAATCGCGTACCGAGATCCTCTCGATGGGAAGGGCAGACCGGCCAGATATCACTAAGAACTGACGAAGCATACCACAGTTTTTAGGCTGCACAGTAAATAACTTCCAAATAGGATGGATGGGCAAAGGCCTCTGCCAGGGGGCACCGTATGCCTTAAGTGCTGATCTTAATGGAAGGTTAAAGAAGAAAGAGGAACGTGGTAGATTGAATGCGTTCCACAAGTCAGAAAAAGGTAACAAGCCAACCTCACCAAAAATGTCTTTTAGACAATGAAGTCTTTGTTCCCATTGTGGGGCTGTTATCAGCCTCTGTAACCAAGACTCCTAAAAACTAAAAAGTGACATTTGATTTGGGTTATGGAAAGATCAGAGTCAACGTTTACTTAAAGCAAAAGATCGGATCAAAACCACAATCTTTTCCTAATGTTAAAGCTACTGTAATCAATAATTTTATTTCAACAATGAATTAATTGTTATGGTTTGTTTCAGTCTCATCAGGATTATTTTCTGACACAGCAGGCATCTGTTTTCACCAAAGAAGCTCTAAAAACTGATTGTACTTGCTAACTCCAAGTAACAAACCACACACAAATGACACAAATGGTGACTAGCAGGTGGTCAGTGGAGCATGCAGCAGCTAAAGAACCAGATTTCCCTCTGGGTTGGTAAAGCGCTAAAAGGTGAGTTAATTGGACATTCATTGATTAATCAGCTCAAAGTAGTATTATCTTTGGATTGGACATTTTCAGCCACTTGGAGACCACTGCCAACATTAGTTTACAAACTCCTGAACTGAATGGTCTTTCCTTTTAAACAGAAACCTGTGTTAACTAGATTAAACATTTGAAGGCTGTCTCTTATCTGTGTGGTTTGTGTGCGCTCTGAGTACTTTCATTTGTGAAAGGTGTACTGAATCCATCAGAATAAACGCAAGTTACCTATTGATCTCAAAACTGAGTAAATGCTAAACACTTCCTAAAATCAACATTTCCCTGGAAACTATTGTGAGCTTTACTGAGGTTTCATTTCATTTGGAGTATCGTTAACTCTGATACTTTGGTACAACTTACGTAAGCAAATTGATGGCTATTTACACACATTTCTTGTCACCATGTCTAAAACTGACTCCCTTTGTCTGTTTTTTTTCCTGTTAACCAAACTTTGGCTTTTACTGTCAATTTGTGATAATTGAAAGTAAACCTCATAGATGATGACATGCTTATTTTTAAATCAAAGTTATGTAGCTGAGTTTGATCTCAAGCAGGCGCTGATTGAGAGCCACCTATTAAAAAAAATATTTGTATTATATGAGTGCTGTTTAGCGGCTGACTCTCAATTCTTGTAAGCCCATACAATAAGAAGCTTGTCTCTAAAAAAAAAGACTGACTGACTTCTGGGTGTTATGAAATCAATCTAGAAACATATAGAAACAATATACTGTCACTTTTGAAAATAATACATAACCGTATGTGTTCTTAAATGCTTTAAATGTAATACAGCTCAGTTCTGTTCACTCCTAGTTGTTGGACAGCTGACTAACCCGCCCACTTATACAGATTAAATCTTTGGAGGGGAGCTAAGAGAACAGGCCAACACAGAGGGAGTCTGAAAATAACTAAAGGACCAAAAAAAGGAATTCCCTCCTGTTGTCCCTTTAAGACCAGCCTGTGCCCTAAGCCTGGGGGCAGGTAGCATTGAACTGTAAAACAAATGTTGAGGGTGTGCTCAAAGCAGTTCCCTTATAAATCAAACATAAAACCATGCTGCCGCTGTAGTCCTTCTGAGCCTAGAGCAGCACTTTGATGAACCATGGTCATGTGAAGCGAGAGAAGAGTTGCGTTCAGCTTTGTGGTGCACTTAAGGATAACACCATGTGTTTTAAGCTTGTATACCAAAACTTCTAAATTGCTCTTACATGTTCAGCATAGTTGAGGAAGCTATTTTGCTGTCATTTATTAACAGCTTTCATTTATTTGAAAATTTTCCGAAAGGTCCTACTATTTTCCATGTGTAATTGTGTCTCATTCAATTGCTTTAATTATGCCTACTTGTACTGTATCAAGGTTTTTGATTGGTTGAGAAAGGCAATCACACACAGTTGAGTATATTACAGCCCACCATCCATTCTGACCACTACCCTGTGACTTTTCCACGGTACGTTGCGCTTCCTGGATGAGTAAAAAACAGTCATCAGTTCACCTGATCCATGGAGCAATTACTTTTCCTACTCAAAATGTTAGGCTAACCCATGAGTAGGACATAAACAGAATTCTTAGAAGACAGGGTTGGACCAATGAAGTGTTGTTTTGGCATTTTAATGTTTGTACTGAACTGGACGTCAATCTGAAAATGCTGGTGTAGAAAGACAACTTTGGATCCATAAACAACACTTTGATCTTCATCAGCAAGTGCCCTAGTCTTAATCAGCAATGTGGCAGTAGGATTTCTTTTCTTTTCTCACTGAATTCTTTCTGTCTATTGTCATCTCTTTCTGCTTCCCCCCCTCTCTGTTGTATTTGCTCACCTTTCCATTAGTCACTGCTTTTCACCCCACCCTGTCTTCCCCCTCCACCACCTCCTCACCTTCTGAGGTCAGCAGACAATGGGCCACTTCAAAAGGCCAGTTTGCTTTAGACATTCTTTCTGGAGAAGGAGAGAAAATTATAGCTACTCCTTCAGTCTGGGCTAACACAAAAAGGATGTTGCCTAAAAACAGAAAGAAAAGGAAGCGGGGACAGAAAAAAAATGGACGAGTGAGTAAGACAGAAAGAAAACGACAGGAAGCCACAGTTTTCTGCAATGACATGGCCACAGCCACAAACAATGAGATATCTGGGATGTGTGGAATGTAAAGTATTCGCCTTAAATAGGCCTCAACGTTTGTTTAAGGTTCTATTTCCCCCCAGTTGGACTTCTTTGTATTTCATGTTCTGAATGACAGGAAGGGAAAGGGAAGAGGAAGAGATAAGAGGTTAAACTTGAACGTTTCTTTCCCAGAGGGAGACTGGGCAGCGACGCTGAGAGGAGGGGGTGTAATAGTTTTGCTTACGCATTCACTGCCAGAATAAGAATAATTCCATGACGACTTCCAGGGAAATGAAAGAGGATAATAATGTTGGCTTTTTACTGTGTTTGAAATAGATGTTTTTGTTAACACCACTTGTTTTGAGATTGATTTATCAAAGAAGTGTTAGAATTAGACTTAATGTACAATTGAATGATGAGATTTAATAAGATTTCATTTAATGACAAAACTGCAGTTGCAACTCAAAAACACAGAAGACATATAAAGATATCACATATCAACAAAAATGAAAGCCAATGAATAAAATAGGGCTCCATATTGTGATACATTTACTTGTGTTAAATTTACTCAGAAAGAATACAGGAATATTATTCCACCCACCATTTGCTAAATGTTTTACTGAATCCTGATCCCATGCAAACTGAGATTATAGCTTTGTACATCATCATTATCATCAGCATCATGTACTTCATTGCCTGGAAAATCATGAGTTCCTATCGTGGACGTCATGAGTTTGTGCCTGACGGTTTGATGTTAAAATGGGATTGAAGTAAAAGAATACTTTTGAACAATACGAACATGAAGAGTAAACCCTTTCCTTTGTTCTGATATGAAGTCTGATACGTCACATAAACTTTGAAAGAGCACTAATAAAAGGTATTTTTTCAGCAGCCGGTATCCCATGGATGCTGAGTAATATGGGAGATGTCAAGACATCAGCTGCCACGGTGTAAACAAAGGGTCGTACAAACTAACATCTGACTTTAACACGTCCCTGAATGAGTGTGTGTAAAATAATCTCTGCCATCAGGCTGCAGCATTAGTGTCGGCAGTGTAAATTCCAGGATGTTAAAGGATAAAAAGAGCAGAAAGAAGTATGACTTCACTGCTAAATATTCCATTCAGGATATTTTTGACCATTCACAGGCGTCATCGCTGCAGTTGGTCTGTGTTTGAGAGTGTATTTGTGTATGTAGATATCACAGCTGAGAAGACAAGCCAGCTTCCGGCGGTCTTGACAAGGGGTTGTGTGTGTGTGTGGGTGTGTGTCTGTGTGTGTGGGTCAGTGCGCCTACTCAACTAAAACAATGGATGACAGTTCTCCCACATTTGCTGAAGCACAGCAGTGATTAGAGAGTCAAAACATGTGAGGCACTGGGGGATGACTGGGTGTGTGAGGAAGTGTGTGTGGTACTGAGTGGAGGTGTGGCAGGGGAAACAATCACCCCATCTATTTCTTTTTGCTCACAGTTTTTTACGACATTTGTAGGATCTTTTCAAAACGTTTGAAGTGTATGTGTATATATATATATATATATATATATATACAATAAAAACGTTTTAAATGTATTTATGCTACTAGGCTATGATAAACAGTTACTTTATACCTTCCTGCATCATGGGCACACTACTTCCTGCGTTGCACTGGGCATAAATGCTGAGGTACATAATCGGTTGATATGGAAGTAATGCTGGTCCACTCCACAAGAATTACCTAATTTTCCCACCATATGCATCCACATAGTGTCCACGGTGAGAGAGAGATAGATAAGTTTGATAGAACTGTGTCACAAATACAGAGGTTCAGATCATTTGAGCAAGGAACCTAACAACGAATCGAAGCAATGTGCATCAATCTGTGGCCTAAGAATTTGTCAATAATTTGATCATGAAACATATAAAAAAGAAGCTTTGTACAACTGGAACAGAGTTTGTACACATTGAGTGCGGTAACCATTATATTTCAATAATGGCATATTGGTTTGAAGCTAAAGTGATCATAAGTGTGGTTTTGAACATTTGACCTATCAAAGTACTAAAAGCTTCCAGTAACAATTTCATATACAACCATCCTTGTTATCATGTGATTGAAGTCAGTAAAACTGAGCTGAGTTAGTCCGAAAAGGTTTTGTGTGAACAGACAAAAGCTAAAGAACTTTTAGTATAATTCATTCATATGATTATTCATTTACTATATCACACTTCTAAGTTAAAGGAAAGTTTAAACAGTTAGGTTAATATGTCATTCTCTTTCACGCCAAGAGTTTGATGAGAGATTGAGACCACTATCATGTGTGTTTTATGAATATGATGTTAGAGCCAGCATTAGCATAGCTTAACATAAACAGCTGGCCTGGGCCTACAAAAACCCCAGATCCACCTACTAGCTCACTAAACATTCTTAATCTTGTTTGTTCAAATGTCAAACTATACTATTAAGTGAGCTACCTACTACCAGTAGTAGTGTGTGGAAAGCAGTTGGTGTGTTGATGATTAATACACCTTTATTGTGTGGCTCCTTTATATTCATCGCCAACTTCTGCAGCCCCTGCATGCATATTCTAATCAAACATGCAGGGCTAAAATACTGGAAAAAAAATGACCCTGACACAGCCACTGGCGCATCCATTATACAGTTAACAGCACACCGCTGCAGTCAGTAAGTGGATAAAACATCTAAGGTGGCAGCTTTGATCAATCAATCTTACGCACATTGGAGACTAAAGCTGCGCTCAACAAGCGTTCAGTCGCTTTTGGCTATATGTTTTTGTTTGCTTTGCTTCGCCAAAGCAGTGCAGCAACTCTCATCTTACATACTTGCAAACCGGTCATACGCCACCGTGAAATAGCAGAAAGACGAGCTAAATGAATGCCATGTGAAGAAGGTCAAATATGCAGCACCCAAAAAGAAGCTTTTTTTAACAGTAATAGTTTTCTTCTTCTTCTTTTTCTTCTTCTTCTTCTTTTATCAGCCCAGGAA
>NW_022605135.1:0-19799 GCF_008692095.1 Etheostoma spectabile | reverse complement strand
GGCTTGATGCATAGATAGATAAATAGATAACATGGCCCACCATATGTTGCTATGTCAGAAGAATGATTTCAAAGGTGGCTACTAGCAGTTTCAATTAGGTTGTAAAGTACAATCTGTGGGGGGTATATCCGTAATGACCGCTCGCTCTGCATGAGGACTTCAAAAATAGATGGAGTTAGGTCAAGGAAAAATGGCTGAGGGAGTATACGCACGCACGCACACACACACACACACACACACACAACACACACACACACACACACACACACACACACACACACACACACACACACACACACACACACACACACACACACACACTGACATATTGCTTTTACTTTATTTCCCTCACAACTCAAAATCGAATACATCCATATCATATCTTGCACAAGAGGTGTATTTGACCCATGTGTCTTTATCAAACATCCATACACACAGTGACTCTGCATCTTGACTCTTTTTATTTTACTATATCTCTTTACATAAACATTTATTTCTACTTAAAAACAAAACAAAAAAAATAACAAATGAAATTTGAATGGTATTGCAGTCACGGATACAGTTAATCGTGGTTCTATTTCGTATAGGCTTCGCCCTCTAAGGGCTACGCTATTGGGTTTATCCCTTCGCGCATGCGCAGTCGTGAAGATTTTCTTTCCCGCCCTAGCGTCCAGCTCGGGCCTCAACTACGTCCGCATTTACTGCATATATACAGAGCGGACCCGTTGTTCGACTCCCACTTTTTCTTCAACTTCGCCAGTATGAAGTCAAGCTCAAGACCTTCCGCCGGTGCCCGTGTCTGCCCTCCTGCCGGACCGGCTACATCCTTCCGCCGGACCTCCACCCCCGTTGCGAGGCCTGCCTGGGTGCCGTTCACGCCGGCCAGGCTCTCACCCGCCACGCTCCTGCCAGTTTTTGCCCGCCTGTCGTCTAAAGAGCTAACTCGACGGGCGAAGCTTTTCTGGTTTGCCAGGCTGGCGGGGACGGAGACGGCAGCTGGGCAGACAGACAGGAATCCGGCGGCACCTTGGAGCCGCTGGCGGACGGCGTTTTCGACGAGCATGAGTCCGCTGACTCCGCTCTCTCTGACAGCGCCTCCATCACCGGTTTCCCCTCCTCCCCTCTGGGAGGGTCCCCCTCCTCCCCTTTGGGGGGATTGGGCCTCGAGACGGCGATTGATGCTTTCCCGCTGGAGCTCTCTCCGTCTCCCGAACGGCCTGGGGCACCGCCCGAGCGGCCTCCCCTTTGCCCCACCCGGCTCCAGCCTCCACCGCTAAGGCTCTCTTCGCCGACCTGCCGGAGATCATAAGGAGGGCGGCGGAGCTTAGAGGCATAGCGTCCCGGCGGAGCTGCCAGCCCCCGCTCGCGGCCTTTTGAGCGGTGATGTTTATGCCCAGGAGCCCCTCTTCACGGGCCCCACTCTGGCCGCGCTTCGGAGCTTCGGCCATTTGGGGAGGAGGCTTTCTCCCAGCCGGGGAAACTGAAGGCTCCCGTCTCCGCTATGCCCCGTTTACTTCGGGTTCAGGGCGATACGGACGCAGGTTTTCCTTCAGTCCCTCCCCTGGAGGGGAGCCTGGCGTCCATTTTGCTTCCGAAAGCTACTTTCTTCGGCCACCGGAAGCCCCGCCTCCCTCTCCCCAGGATCAAGTGTGCGCTCAAGTCACTGACGTGGCCACCAATGTGCCGCCCAGGGGCTGGCGGCAAAAAACAACATCGCCTTACTGGCCTCCGCCGTCTCCGCGATGGCCACTACTCCCGGCGCCCTCCCTCGGAGCTTGCCACGGAGATTGGTAAGGCTATGACCGCCATCCTTACCCTGACCACGGCGTCCACCGGTGGCGCTGTCCAGGGTGATGGCTTGGCAGACTGTGGCCAGCGAAACATCTGGCTCCACATGTCTCAGCTGCCAGCGGACATTAGACGCAAGCTTCTGTACGGTCCCATAGCCCCCGATGGACTATTTGGGCCGCGCCTACAGACTGCCACGTCTCATCTCCATCAAGCGGCGGAGGACGCCGAGCGGCTTCGGAGGCTCGGCTCGTGGAAGGCTCCTCTCAACAGCACCACCGTCGCCATGACAACCGTCACAAGCGGAAGCGCCCCGCAGCATCGGCTGCGGCTGCGTCTTCCCAAGCTTCGGCGTCGGGGCCCCCACCCGGTCCCCCTCCGCAGCGACAGACGATGCCACACGGCCGTCAACCTGCACGAGGCCGGAGGACCATGAGAGCGGCCCCCACCTGGTCCAACCGCCTCCCGAGCCACCCAGCAAGCAGCAGCGGCGGTGGCAAGACGGGACGTGGGGATCGACTGTCCCTCTTCAGCTGAGAGTTGGACAAACGGCCCTTTTAGGGCCACTCCCTCACATCTAAAGAGCTGTTTCCCCTCAGCCGAACAGTCCTGTTTGCTCTAAACAGGGCACTGTTATGACAGTTGTTCCCCACACAAGCACACACCAGGCCGTCGCCGCGAGCGGGGCGCCACTGCGTCCCGCTGCGCAGGCAGCGGAAATAAGCGTCCTCCCACGGGGGACGACGACGCTTGTCCACCCACCTCCCCACGGCGATGCCGGCGGGGCGGGGGTGTCGGGTAACCCAGTGACCGCTCCCGCCCCACACGGGCGACCGAAGGCACTGCCCTTTCGAAAAAGCCCTACCATGGCTGGGCGACGCGATCACTCGTCTCGCCCAGCGGCGGGATGGGCTCTGCGCTCCCTGCTTGCCATGTCGGTGAACAACACTCAGACATGTGCTCGCCCACTGTCAGAGTGCAGCGCGGCATGGATTGGCTTGACACACATGGACTTGTGGATGTCAAAGCTGATAACACGGGGTTACACACTCCAGTTCGCCTCCCCCCCGCCCCCTTTCGCGGGTGTGTTGGAGACGACGGTTTCATCCCTGGCAGAGTCAGACGCAATGACGTCAGAGTTAGAAGGGTTGCTGGCGAGCGGAGCTATTTCCCGCGTCCCTCCAGGGGAGGAAAACGAGGGTTTTTACTCTCGCTATTTTCTCACCCCGAAGAAGTCAGGAGGACTGCGTCCCATCCTCGACCTGTCGAAATTCAACCGGTATGTCATGGAGCGCCCCTTCCACATGCTCACCATCAGGCACGTGTTGGAATGTGTGCGCCCCGATCTGAAAGACGCTTACTTTCACATCCAAATCATTCCCAGGCACAGGAAATTCCTGCGCTTCTCCTTCCAAGGGGCCCGTTTCCAGTTCAACCGGCTGCCGTTCGGATACTCACTAGCCCCCCGCACCTTTTCCAAGTGCATGGAAACGGCGCTCCAGCCTCTACGGAGAGAGGCATCAGAGTCCTCTTTTACTTGGACGATCTGCTCATTCTAGCCCCTCTCGGGAGCGGGCGGCGCTGCACACTATGGAGGTTCTGCAGCACCTACAAACGCTGGGTTTTGCCATAAATTGGAAGAAGAGCGCCCTCGTCCCCGCAACAATCGATAGTTTATCTGGGCGTAGACATGAGCTCGATCAGCATGAGAGCCAGGCTGTCAGCACCGAGGCAGGAAGCCCTGACTTCTCTGTTGTCCCGCTTCAGGCCGCGCGCGACAGTGTCAGCGCTGTCAGTTATGCGGCTCTTGGGCATGATGTCCGCGGCACACACGGTGGTCCCCCTGGGTCTCCTCCACATGAGGAAAGTCCAGAGGTGGTTTCACCGCCACGGCTCGATCCCATTCGCCACTAAATGGCGTGCTGTCCATCCCTCATTCCCTCCAATCAGACCTGGCATACTGGGGGAGTCCCCAAACCCTGTCTTCCGGGGTTCCCCTGGGCAGAGTGACGTCATATGTGACGGTGTACACAGACGCGTCCCTCACTGGCTGGGGGGGAATGTGCGAGTCACAGGTGGTGGGAGGGCCTGGCCTCCTCCCCCTCTCCTCACATAAACTGCCTGGAGCTGTCCACGGTGCTGAAGGTGTTGAAACACTTTTACCCAGTGGTGACGGGGAGGCATGTTGTAGTAAGGAAGGACAACATCACGGCGGCGGCATTCATAAACCGCCAGGGCGGCATACGCTCAGCCCGGCTGTTAGAAATAGCCAGACGCCTCCTGCTGTGGGCGCACAGCCACCTGCTGTCTCTCAAAGCAGTATATATCCCGGGATTTTGAACCGGGCAGCCGACTTGATGTCGAGGGGGGGCCCTCCCACAACGAGTGGAGATTGAATCCCACTATCGTTCAAACGTTATGGAGCAGGTTCGGGGAAGCGGAGGTGGATCTGTTCGCTTCACGAGAGAAACACACAGTGCACACTGTGGTTTTCCTTGACCGCGCGGGACAACCCTCCCCTCGGCGTAGACGCCTTCTCCACAAACCCTGGCCCAAAACCCTCCTATATGCTTTTCCCCGGTCCCCCTGATCCCTCGCCTCCTGGAGCGCGTCCAGGAGGAGGATCTGTTAATTGTCTGGTGGCACCGGAGCGCACGAGGCGTCCTGGTTCCCAACCCTCGTTCAGCTGCTGGTGGCTCCCCCCTGGCAGATTCCGTGGCGGAGAGAGACGCACTATCGCAGCTGAACGGTGTGAGATCTGTCATCCCCAGTGATAAATCAGAGGCTGTGGGGCTGGTTGCTGAGCGGGAACGCTTACAGAGATTAGGCTTGCCCCCCGCCGTGGTACGCACTATCCAGGGCTCCAGAGCCCCCTCTACCATAGCAGGCTACGCAGGGCGCTGGTCTGCCTTCCAGCGCTGGTGCACAGAGAGGGACGCAGACCCCACATCGTGTCCCCTACCTCTCGTGCTGACGTACCTAAAACTCTGGTGGATAATGATTTGGCTCCATCTACAGTCAAAGCATACGCAGCAGCCATCTCATCCTGTCACGAAGGTTTCGGTGAGAGGACAGTTTTTGCGCATCCCTGGTGAAGCGTTTCCTGAGGGGGTTAGGCGTCAAAAACCGGCTGTTCGCCCCCTCGCCCCCCAATGGGACCTAGCTCTGGTGCTCCGGGCTCTGGGGAAGCCCCCCTTTGAGCCCTTGAACAGGCTTCGCTCAGAATGCTGTCGCTTAAGACAGCACTTCTCCTTGCCCTAACGTCGCCAAAAGAGTGAGTGATTTATGTGCACTGTCAGTTTCTCCGTCCTGCCTCTCCATTAGAGGGGACGGGAGCGCAGCCACCTTACAGCCAAATCCCTCCTTCACACCGAAGACTTAACTAGTTCTTTTCGGTCAAGGGTGTTTTTCCCTCGAGGGTTTTTTCCCCCCACCTCACGCTAACGGTGCGGAGGAGGCTTCCCACCGGTGTGTCCGGTGCGCGCTCTGTCACAATACATTTTACGCACGGCAAATATCAGGAAACTCAGCAGCTGTGTTGTGCATTATAGAGAACACTCCAAGGATCAGCCTCTCAAAACAGCGTCTGTCTCACTGGCTGTGCGAGCTATTACCCAGGCTTATAGCTCGGAAGGGAAAGAGCCCCCCAAGACATTCGGGGTCACTCTACGAGGCTCTGTCGGCGTCTGCGGCTCTATTTAAAGGCATGGCAGTAGCCGACATTTGCGCGGCAGCCTCCTGGGCTTCCCCGTGCCCCTTCATCCGCTTTTATCTGCGAGATATGTCTGAATCTTCCATGTCTCATGCGGTTTTGTCCACAGTCAGTGACGCGTAATGCCGCGCTGAATGTGCAAAAAAAAAAAAAAAAAAAAAAAAAAAGCGGATGCCTTGATTGTTGCCAATCTCCTTCACACCTAGTGCTGAATGACCCTGCTCTGCTGTCACCTCTCCTGTACCTGGGGTATTTCTTGTGAGACACAGGTTTTATCTCATACATTGTCATAATCATGTTGCATGCACGGAGGTAATCATGTCTCTCCGTTGCATGCGCGACAGGATCAATCACGCTTAACCCCCATTAATCATTGTACTACTGCATCATATTGCGGGCCACATGAACCTTTCCGGCCACGCCATTGGCAGGGCAGGCTTTGTCAGAAGAATGACTCTGACTAGCCTCTGTACATTGTTGCTGGGGCAATGTGGTGTTTGTTCGGCTTGTGGACCTTGTGCCGCAGGTGGCATTGACTACATCAGCTTCGCCCTAACCCAATAGCGTAGCCCTTAGAGGGCGAAGCCTATACGAAATAGAACGTTAGTTACTTTGGTAACTCCAGATTCTATTAGTATAGGCGTAGCCCTCTAAGGTCCGGGCCACCTGCTCCTAGAACATTAGTTGAAGAAAAAGCTGATGTTTTTGGGAGTCGAACAACGGGTCCGCTCTGTATATATGCAGTAAATGCGGACGTAGTTGAGGCCCGAGCTGGACGCTAGGGCGGGAAAGAAAATCTTCACGACTGCGCATGCGCGAAGGGATAAACCCAATAGCGTAGCCCTTAGAGGGCTACGCCTATACTAATAGAATCTGGAGTTACCAAAGTAACTAACGTTATGTGTCAGTTAAACTTCTCATCTCCAATCCTTTCTGTATTTGTGAGAAGTGGCGCTATCCTGAGTTGAAAGATCGCCTACTTTACGGCTTTATTTATTATAAATTATATAAATTATTTATATTTATTTATAAATTATTTATTTATTTATTTATTGAGTTAATAGGCGTGTGTGTTTGTGTGGGCCGCTGTCCATTATAACTTTGAAAAACCTCAGGTTCCAATAATCCTATAATGGATATGTGTTTGTGTTATTTAAACAAATGATCGTGAAACTAAACGCCTCTTGTCCACGAGATTCCTGACATTGCTCCAGCTGTACTTAGGCATATGTTGCTTTAAGTTAAATACAAATGTCAGTATGCTCACAATGGCAATGATAAATGTGTTGGTTGTTTTTATATTGTTAAGCTGGTACAGTGTTCAATATCTTTATTTAGCACGCTAATTGCTACTTAATATGGTCCTTAAGTCCTCCATTAATTGCATAGCTGGTGATGTTGATGTCCTTGAACAAGAGACTCAAGCACAAATTGCTCCCAATGATGATTCCTGATTGTTGGGCCAGCACCTTGCATGGTAGCTCACTGCTGTCTGTGTGTTAGTGTGTGTGAATAGGTAAATGAGAAACAAATATCCCTTTCCCACTGGCCAAAAATCCCATTCCAGCCACTAACATCTTGCTTTTGTCATTTTGCAGTAGGCATGCATAGCTATTGGCTCCAGCTTTGATCTGTAGTTATTGAAACAGTACGCAATGTCAACCTCATGGTGGCACTTGATAAAATGTCTGGGGATCACTAAAATCATTGGGATTCATGCTTATAGGCCATGCTATGTTTAAAATCTGGCCAGTATAGACTTAGCATTAGATGTGTTAATTTGTCCTCCAAACATGTACTGATGTACTTCCGCATTGACTATAATCTTAATCTGATTAAACATGTTTGCACCAGGAAGTGGAGGAGTAGTGTATACAATACGATTGCTCATCTGGTTTACCAAAATTGTTCAAGTGAAAGGTGAAAATTTGTGGAACATCATCATCCGAGTGTCAATTTTCTTTTTTTCAGACTTTCATTCCATATATTCAGACTTTCATTCCATATATTCAGACTTCCATTCCATATATTCAGACTTCATTCCATATATTCAGACTTCATTCCATATATTCAGACTTTCATTCCATATATTCAGACTTCAATTCCATATATTCAGACTTTCATTCCATATATTCAGACTTTCATTCCATATATTCAGACTTCAATTCCATATATTCAGACTTTCATTCCATATATTCAGATGGATAAACTTCATATATATATATATTATTTCCTAAACGGCATGCCATAATATATATATATATATATATATATATATATATATATATATATATATATATATATATATATATATATAATACTTCTGGTCATAGTTCCATTATCTTATTGTGACTATTATTGCCACTTTTATTGTACCTCCAACCGGCACCGTCAGAGACCATCCACCAAGACCCTAAATGCTTGTGGGAATTATTGGAATTGTTGGGTCTTTGTAAATTATACAGTGTGGTCTATACCTACTCTAGCTGTAAAGTGTCTTGATAACTCTTGTTATGATTTGGTACTATAAATAAATTGAATTGACATATTGGATTCTGATAGATTAGACACACTGTGAGATATGGGACAACAAGCAATATTTTTCTACTGTTACATCATCCATAGGGATTTGCTACAAGCAGAAAAGAAAGTGTGTTGTAACCACTAATTTTATGTCATAGTAGGAAAAGCCCAGCTCAAATTGATAATCTTAACAATGGCTCAATTCCATCCAGAGTCCCAGTAAGCTATTTCAGTGAGTCAGCATGCACAATACCAGGGCCTCTCCTAAGTGGAATGCAGCCGTCATTAAAGGTTTTGAAAACACCTGTGCTTTTCTACTATGACATGTCAACATGTCTGCCGTGAAAAAGATCTTTTGCGAGCAGTGTTGGGCCGTATGGTACTAGTTTAACTACTTTTCAATAGCATTTCTGTTTTCTGAATAAAATAGATTATTAGTAGCTTAGCTTATTTATTGATTAGGTAGTGCGGTAGAGTCAACACAAGCTAAAGTACAGTACATTTTACCCTAAGCATTTTGAAGCTCGAGCACAGCAGAACTTTCTTTTGTGATCTGAAATAAAACTGCTGAGGATCACTGATGCCGCAACACAGATGAGTCATGTACATGGATGTATTAAACAAATATTCACAATCATGACCTTGTTTCTTTGAAGTATACTATAGTATACTATAGTATATACAATTTTTCACAATCTCTCTTTGAAACATACCAGTAATGAAGCTGCTACCTGTAGATTTTCGCATACACATGTATTCTCATTACAGTTCCCTTTCTTTAAAATATTAAAAATAAATACTCTTCTGAACATTTACTCACTAACTTTGGTCCGGACTAGTGAGAAAATAATATTCATATGTTGATATGGGAGGGAATATGAGAGTATCAGCTGTTCTGTAACACTTTGAGCATCCTAATGTGACTTATTGCTTGCATTGGGTGCCTCATTTAATATAAAAAAAACTATTCAAGAGATTTAGTTTTTTATGATTACTGTTAGGGATTTCTCATTAAAGAAAAAAGGGGAGAAAAGGAGGATGTAAGAGGTTGACCATTGTGTCAGTTCAGTGAGACATATCACTTTAAAGATGCCTTTACACGCCCAAAGAGTCACTCTACTGTAAAAGAAAAATATATTCCCATGGGGACGTCTCACAAAGGTGCTATGTGTAAGTACATCCATCCATCCATCCATTCTCCATCTCCGTCCGCTTATCTGGTATCAGGTTGTGGGGGCAGCAGCTCCATCAGGAAAACCCAAACTTCCCTTTCCAGAGCCACATTGACCAGCTCCGACTGGGAAATCCCGAGGCATTCCAGGCCAGGTTGGAGATATTATCCCTCACCTAGTCCTGGGTCTTCCCTGAGGCCTCCTCCCAGCTGGACGTGCCTGGAACACCTCCCTAGGGAGGCGCCCAGGAGGCATCCTTACCAGATGCCCGAACCACCTCAACTGGCTCCTTTCGAAGCAAAGGAGCACTGGCTCTACTCCAAGCTCCTCACAGATGACTGAGCTTCTCACCCTATCTTAAGGGAGACGCCAGCCACCTTCTGAGGAAAACCCATTTCGGCCGCTTGTACCCTGGATCTCGTTCTTTCAGACATGACTCAGCCTTCATGACCATAGGTGAGGGTAGGAACGAACACTGACTGGTAATCGAGAGCTTTGCCTTCTGGCTCAGCTACCTTTTCGTCACAACGGTGCGATAAATTGAATGTAATACTGCACACCGCTGCACCGATTCTCTGACCAATCTCCTGCTCCATGGTCCCCTCACTCGTGAACAAGACCCCAAGGTATTTAAACTCCTTCCCTTGGGGTAAGAACTCATTCCCTACCTGAAGAAGGCACTCCATGGTTTCCTGCTTAGAACCATGGCCTCAGATTTAGAGTTGCTGATCCTCATCCCAGCCGCCTCACACTTGGCTGCAAACCGATCCAGAGAGTGCTGAAGGTCAACAGGCCGATGATGCCATCAAGACCACATCATTCGCAAAAAGTAACGGTGAGATCCTGAGCCCACCGAACTGCAACCCCTCCCCACCCTGACTACGCCTCGAGTCAGACTTACTGCCGAGAACCCGGACACAGATCTCACTTTGGTCATCCAGAGATTGGATGGCCCTAAGAAGGGACCCCTCACCCATACTCCCACAGCACCTCCCACAGTATCTCTCGGGGGACCCAGTCATACGCCTTCTCCAGATTTACAAAACAGACTGGTTGACTGGTTGGGCATATTCCAGGCTCCCTCTAGGATCCTTGCGAGAGTGAAGATCTGATCCGTTGTTCCATGACCAGGAAGGAATCCGCATTGTTCCTCTTCAAACCAAGGTTCGAGTGAGGTTGGAGTGTTCAAGTGTCTGCATGTGTGCGTTTTAAGAGTGCCATCATGCAAACAGAACTGGGAGGAAAAAGCATACTTATATTATATTTTGCCTGCCAAACCTTCAGCACCATTTATATGTACTGTTTATCCAACACACAGTAAAACCTCAGGTCCCAAGTTGTTCAGTACAACCATGCAAACATACTGCTAGTAGAAGTCATTATCACATTCAGTGAGTATCAATGAATAATAAGAGAACAGAGTCAATGAACTCTATTTATGAGACATTTTGTTCCGAATTTTTCATCTACAGCAATTGTGATCTAAAACTGCTGTGAATCACTGTTTACATCACACAAACAATCAAATGATCATACAGATAACTTAACCCTGATCTACCACGCCTGCACTGCATTGTGCACATTCTGGTAAGGGCTGTTGTATAAAGCCAGCACAAATACAGTGGATCTATTACAGGCTGCAGACTTACTTATATTTCAGTTTTTTTTAATACGTTTGAGATAAAACTGTCCCTACACGGCATGTAGAAAAATAGCTGGAACTTTGATGACTAATTTTAACATGCTTGTTACATGACTGAAAGCACAATTGTGCATCAATGCTGATGTGGCTTATGATTTTTGTTGGTAGTAAGTGCTGCTATATTCTATTTTATTCACTGCTAAAAACAGTAACTGCGTGCTAACGCCAGATAGCTGTAATCTTGGTGCCAGTGCTGGTCATTTATTCCCAATTTTGGGTCACATTACTCCCACCACCTTGTTGTTAATGGTATATTTGGTTTAGAAGCCTTTGTTGGTGATTTTTCAAGGGAGAACGTCCTGCTATACTCCGTTGAAGTCAGTTTGAGGGGCCATTCACATTGTACGTAGCATGCGCTGCGCTCGCCGCTAGGTTGCGTCTTTTCCTAAAATACACTCGTTGTAATTGCCGCCGGGCTCAGCGCAAAATAGGCAAGACTTTCTACATTTACGTCATACGTGCGCCAATATTTGAATGCACGTCACATCTGCGTCTGGTGTTTACATCAAACGTGTAGGACATGTGACATTGTGCAGGACGCACAGCTATTCCAGTAGCAATTTGGTGGCGATGATGTTTCTGTCTTTGAACCAAAAGACGGAGGAAGGCAGCAGCAAGAAGAGTGTGGGCGCACAAGACCCTCAGGTCCAGAGAGCAGTTGGGGAATTCTGGCTGTTGAAGGAGCTCCGCATTCACTGTGACCGGTGACAGCGGTAATTTTCGGATCAACAGGGAGCAATTTGACAGTCTGCTGACGAGACTCGCCCTACAATTTCCCGGATGGGTATGAATGGGTTTTCATTTCTAAAAAAATGTTGCATTTCAACACTATGTGTCATTACATGTTTACATACATAAGTAAGAGGTCTGCAGTTATTGCAGTTGGGTATAATGAAGCTAAGCTATGAGCGCACATTCATACATTCATCATCATTCTTTCATACTCTGTACCACTGAACACTTTGTTTAATGCATATGTGCAATTAATTCCTCCAAAGTTATTGTGTAAAGGCAGTATAACTACCCATATAACTACCTACATGTGAACTTCAATAAAAACGACATGACTTAAGTCAATTAGTCCAGACATATTTTACATTATATAAACATACAGATACAAATACTTTATATACTTCAAATACAGTACGGAGCTGTATTATCAACTTGGTATATAGTTTTCGAAGCTCACAACAGTACAGTTCTTCTCAGTTGCTTTGGTGCATTCTCAGATCAAAGATGACAAAATTGTGTAACTTTGTCACATAGGGAATAGTGCTCCCTTTCATGTGCATTGTTCATTACACAAAACAGCTTCACTATCTTGGTATAAACAATGGTGCAAGGACTTAGTTAGTTAGTTAGATTGGGTCATTGGTATAAATACTTGCTTTGGACACATAAACTAAAAGATTTTGAGCAGGATACACGCTTTTACAGGTCAGTCGCTGAACCTGAATGATTTAAATTAAGAGGCTACAAAAGTTACACATCTGGCATGCCTAGTATGGTGCAAATATGCACCACAGCATAGTTTTGCGTCCGAGGTGTCTGTATGACTTCAAACTTCAAAGTTGAACCATGACAATAATGGATTTCACTTTACACAGCAAAAAATCAGACAAACGCGGACATGCGCTAGCCAGTCAGAGCGGATCGGGCTTTTTCGGATGGGGGCATAAAGAGACCAAAGAGTGACTACAGGTGCAGCAGCCATAGGCAGTATGAGAAAAATAAAGTGTTTTGTGAGCATAAACCATGAAAAACATGTTCTAGTAGAATCACAAAAAATGCTGTATAATTGGTCCCTTTAAAAGTTGTTTACTTGGCTAAATTAAGTTTATAAAAAGATTAATTATCAGAACACATAGGCTACCACATGGTTACATAAGTTCTCGGGTATGTGCCATGGAGGCCAAGTACAAGAGTCACATACTGCAGCACGAGGTGATTTTACTAATTAGCACACCTTTATCCCCAGAGAAGCAACTTATCAGTGTCGTCCCATGGTGTGTTGAGTTTTTTCCAGCATTGCTTGCAGAGGCATATGGTTTTATAGCGGTAAAGGGCCAGTCTCCCCTTCATCCATCCTGCTGTATGCATATAGCACAGTTTGATTTCAGCACCATGGACAGAGTCCATCAGTCAGATGGGGGAACTGAGGGTGAAAACGGTTGGGTGCTGTGCTTATCCCGTTGTAGTACATTACACCAGTGATCAACCACACGATCGTCTTCCGTTGAAGCAGATCTCTCAGGCTACACGTGGGCAGATCCACGTACATTGTATGGCAATTAAATTGCCTGTATTACCCCTATATCAACTTTAAATTACATTGTGTTAATTGGACCAGATATGGTCGTGTCTGTGTGGAAACGTGTAGGCCTACTAAAATGTAAGAACTCGCATTTTTTCCAGTCTATTTGATTTACTCGTATGCTCATCAACCGACCGGGAAAAACCCATCAGAGATGGACAGACCGTATCTTTCACTGGGACAAGCCGTGAAGCATTCCTTTCGTTTTGCCATCTGGAAAAATGAATCCGTGCTCTCCACCCGTGTAACTACGCGATCCCAGACCGTCTGTCAGTTTTACCGACCTGCTACCGGCAGGCTAGATAAAACGCTTGTGAGTGGGACACGGCTGTAACAAAATGCACTCTAACAGAATCTACTCCAGGCTATGATTCTTTTTCACCTTTTTATTTTCTTATTTAAAGCTACACAAAACACCTCATTCTTTTTATCATGCTGTGTCGGTGAGTGATCGCACTTTCTTTCTCGTGTTCCTTTCCGTGCCCAGAGGTTTGTGCTCATGAGGTGTGACGTTAAATAACGATGGTTTTAGCGGGTCCCGGGGGCGCCATCAGCGTCCCGCAACTGTATGCAGCTTGAGGTTTCATCTCTGTCAGCTGGCCTTGGTGGGACCCACCGAGTCTGGTTTGGTGGCGGAGTGGACCAATTTCGATGCAACTTATAATGCAATTAGTTAAATGCAGGCAGGCTTTCTCACTTTTACTTTAGTCAGCCTCACCAATCGAAAACAGACAAAGCACAACAGATGAGCAATCTTCATTTTTGTTCATTCTTTTTCAATTGAAACCTTTTTTGGTTTCTCTTTTCACACGCATTTATGTAAACCTAAATGATCTGGGTGGAGTGGTGACCGATAAAACGAGGCTTGTGAGGTTAATCAAGCTTACACATGGGAGACGCGACCTCAAAGTAGTGCGCGCAAACACTCCTGCACTGATCTTTTTTTTTTTTTTGGCTTTTCTGCACATGAACCTCAATAAAGTGTTATCAATAGTCCACAGCAATACGATTCAGTGTTACATGAAGTTAAATACGGCAGACAGCGGAAGAACTGGAAGATGAGAGAGAGAGAGAGAGAGAGAGAGAGAGAGAGAGAGAGAGGGAGACGGGGCGCGCATGTCCAGTTCTTCCATGCAGGCTGTTCTGCCAGCTCGCCAATCATTCTAGCGAGTTTCCCCACTCATTCTCTCCCCCGTCTGTACATGTGCACTGGACGCACAGTCCTCTCCTTAGCGGACACTGCAGGGGAAGAAACGAACAAGCCCACCATGGAATAGGAATACTGCTGGACAAAACGGGGGAAAACCTCTCTCATCTTCTTCTTTTCCCCCTTTTTTCTGACGCCTTTTTCCTCTCTCTTTCTCTCTCTCTCTCTGTCTTTCTCTCTCTCTCTCTCTCTCTCTCTCTCTCTCTCGATGTCTCTCAACAGTTTCTGAAGGGATTAAAGGAAAGAAAAATGAGGATTACTATTTCGTCTTGGCACTTGGTGTATTCCGCCCTTTGGGGGCTGGCAACCGGGGCTTTCCCCAGCTCAGTGCAGATAGGTGAGTTGGAGGTTTACTGAATTCACGCTCGGGTACTCATCTGTCTGACATACTACTCTGGCTATTAGTTGATTTTAGCGGACAGCAGTCACCAAGGAAAAGGAGGTGCACCCGGACCCCCAAAACACAAAATCAATGTATAACTAATGAAATGTACGCAGGAATCATGGAACAAGAGAACATACAAGTTAGAAAAAACATTTCCTTCTCAGGCTTCTTTCCTTCTGTCTTTATCCAAGATATGTTGGGGTTAAGGGGGATTGGTTGTTGCTCTGCTGTGACTCCTACGGCTTAAATGTATACTTTCACTTTATCATTTTACTGTATTTGTGTGTATTTTAAAGACATTGCTCATTATGTTTCAGCAAGCTTTGTTCCATTCTAGTATTCTTGTTGTTCAGACACTGCAGTATTCTCTCTCTCTTCTCTCTCTCTCTCTCTCCCTCTCCCCCTCCCTCTCTCTCTCTTTCTTTTTGCCCTTTTCCAGTTACCCTGGTGTCAGTCGTCAGTGCAAGCCCTATGGTCTGCCTTATAGATCAGAGATAAAGTTAACTAAATCCAGCTCAACATTGGTTTGCTCAGTGCAAACGGACCACACATGCATGCCTCCCCCTTTCTCCCTTTCCTCTCTTACGCAAACCACACACACACACACAACACACACACACACACACACACACACACACACACACACACACACACACACACATTTATACAGGCATGTGGTGATAATGAATGCACTGCATCACTCCTTGTGGAGGGCAGCTAGGAGGTCCTATAATGAGATTTGGCTCCTTAACTCTGTCTTCCTACAGCTGCCAATAACCTAATATGCTAAATATTTTCTGCTCAGCACAGATACACACACACACTCTCACATTTGCACAAGTTTCGAAGCATACATTTGCGCATGTACAGTATGCACATGTAGTCATAAAATGCATGCATGCTGTATGCTGTGCACACAGCTGCAAACATACATTCCCATATACAGACTGCAGGTACACACTTTTTACACAGGGACAACATACTGTGCATGTGCACACAGTGAACATGCATGCATGCAAATACATGTTTACAAAGCCCACTATTTGTGATCGTACAGAGGCACACACATGCACTCTTTTCTCCGTTGACCGCCCTCCATAAACACTCAAATATACATACATGATCATTTACTCTGCTTTCTAGCACGTCTCTTGAGGAGTAATTTGCATATCTCTGCATTGCACACAAGTGTGAAGTCAGTGGAAGCAGAGACAGTTTATTTCTGCGCGCGTGTGAGTGACAGAGACTGACACAGATGAGAATATATGGTTGTACTGGTGCAGTAACGTGTCATATGGGAACATACTGTATACTCCTCATGTAGTTCAAGTATATACGTATGTATGAATGTGTGTGCTCAACCGTCTGCTCAAACAGTGTGCTCAAACAGAAACCACATTTTTTCCCTGGGACAGTTCACTTGAGATTTGTAATCATACACGTTAAGAGTTTAATATAGATTTGTAAATAATTCTGGTAATGCAAAGATATGTTGCAAAGATATGCTGTGTATGCATGTCATTTGGTATTTAATGTCTTGCTTTGGTTACTGATCTAACACTCTAAGGGGAATTATGGAAAACACAGACACAGAAAAAGGCAAGATAATACAAACTTTTTAGCAGGAATGACACACAGACAGACACACACACACAAACACATAAGTGACATGTTATGTAGTGAAGATTGCATTGTTTCAATATGCTCTGCGTCCCGACTCCTCCCCTACGCTTCTCTCTCTCTGTCTTTGGTACAATATCAGGCTTCACAGTCTGCCAGTGTAAGCCAATTCAGTTGAGTTGAGTCTGATTCAGTTATACTTCGGGAACATCAGTTTATTTCAGATCAGTTCAACCTACTGTGTCAAGCAATGTAAAGAAATATTAGAGGATTAGCATATCAACAAATAGGTGAGAGATATCCACAGCAATACGACAAAACAGAAGTTCTATTCAGGTAAGGGAAATATCAGACCCAGAAGATGAGCCTTGTTACATTTTTAATTTGTCATTTTCAATACAAGTATTTTGTTTCGTGAATGTTTCGTCAAAACATTGATTATGGCTCAGTTGAGGTAATTCTATCTTCTCTGACTGGCCACAATCCACAGCACTTCTTCAGTTGGCAGGTCATGGTCAATAGGTGTGGATTAGGTTGCATGTTGATTTGCCATTTGAGTTTTTCCATTCCATTTGTCAATGGCAAATATATGTATCTATATTATCTTTGATCCATTTTCAGTTAATTTCAGCAGTTATTGTTATTATTATTCTATTACAGTATCTGTGTCATTCATCAGTCTCTGGTAATGGAACCAAGAGGAGGGGATCTGACTAGTTTTACCATCTCTCTCACTTTCTCACATATTTACACGTTCTTCCCTCTCTCTTCTCAACCCAGTGTCTATTTTTTTAACTCTGTCTAGCAGCTTCACTTTTTTTTTATCAATTTTCTCTCCCCTCTAATTCTCATTTTGTCAGATGGGCCATTTTGAGAGAAATACTCGTTTTTAAATACCTACTGACATTTAGCACTCACTTCCTCTCTCTGGCCCATGCTCCTTCTTTATTTTTCTGACAGTGTCTGATCTGGCCTCTCTTTTCCTTTATGCCCCCTTGAGTCATTATCTCTTTGACTGCCTTCTTGTTGGCTTAGTTGTCTCTCTTTCTTCTCCTTCCCTCTCTCTCTCTCTCTGTCTTTCTCTGATTCATCAATAAATGCCCAGGTGTGTATCCATATGTGTGTTTGTATTAATGTTGTATGTACATGTGAGGCTGTGCTGGAAGACAAATTACATTTGTAGCAAAGCTAATGAAGATCTTGCTTTTTCTCTCTCCCCCCTCCTCTGTTTTCCTCTGCTCTCCCCCTCCCTATCTATCTTTCCTCCCCACATTACTCCCCTTCTTCCTGTGTCTTCTACCTCTTTTACCAATCTCCAGTCTGACCGTTTTCCGTCATACGATTATTCACTTCTTTCCACACCATCATGTTTTTCTCCTCTTTGCCCCATCTTTGTGTCTCTCTCTCTAGGTGGGTTTTCATTAGGAATACTGATCAGGAGTATACAGGGTTTCGACTAGCTATCTTTCTTCACAACACCAGCCTAATGCGACGGAAGCTCCCTTTAACCTGGGTCCCACATGTCGACAATATAGAGACCAGCCAACAGCTTCGCCGTCACCAATGGCATGTAAGTACTTAAATGGGTGTTTGTGGGACTGAAAATTAGACTGGAAAGAAAACACTGTCTCTCATATCTCTCTCTGACGTTCTTTATCTCTTGCTTTGTCCATATTGTTGTTTAGTCCCTCTCTCCCATACTGTTGGATTAAGAGTGGTATAAGTAGGAACTTGAGTTGTTTTATGGATCAGGACTGCAAATCCATCGTCTTGTCATACACATTACAGCAGCTAAGTGGTTTTTGGTGGACTTGGTTTACAAACTGGCTTTTCTGCAACAGTTGCTAAAGAATTGCCATTTTGAAATGTTGATTTTTGCAAGGTACATTTTAATAATCCTAAATGCGAAGTTCTTTCTGCAAGGCATTTTGAGGAAATGTCTGTGGTTAATTCAGCCAACAATTATGGCCAATGATTTCTGTTTTTTAATCATTCTTTTGCTCTTCTATATGTTATTCACATATATCCTACTCAGTAGCATCCATCCCATCTGCAAAAAGGTAATATTGCCATTCACAGTTTCTAACTATATAACGAGTCTTGGAACAGTAGCAGAAAGTAGTGAAATTGGTCCTTTGTGTTCAGAACAGTTGGTACTTGCGTCCTGTAGGGTCTTTTGTAAAGGATGACAGCTAATCTTTCATAATCTCTTTCTGTTCTCCGGGAGTAGAAAGCGAAATGCTTTCTCCGTTTCCTCTATAACAAGAAGCCTGCGAAAAAGAGTTTGTTTGTTAGTATAAATTCTAACAGGGCTTTATGGGCAACATTTAAGAAGTGTTATGCATTTACAGGTGTCTGTACAGTATGTTGAGACTTGAATATACATAAGGCATATTTTCATGCCATAAAAATCTAAATAAAATAATTCACGGTGTCTTAAACCAGTTAAATACTCATAAGGCGGATCCTCTGGTTAGTGTTTGCATGGTGAAGAAGTTTGGTTGTTAGCTTTCTGACATCTGCTGAGAGACACTGGCTGAGTCTAAATGCCTTTAATGTTGTTTGGTGGGTCTCTGTGTGGCCTGTGAGTGTTGCCCTTTTGAGATGAGAACAAATCTCTAAGGATACCCTTTGTGTAATTCTCGGCTCATTTGCCTCCTGGTAAGATCTTTTCATGTCAGTGCATGGAGGGTACTGAGGTTCTATTGTCTTTAGACAATGTAATTAGTTTTGTTTTTGAATATGGGTGTTTTAGTTATTTGCACATTTACACAACACAAAGTTAAGTCTTAGAGTATGGGGCTGAGCAGGTGGTGGTGTTGATTGAAGAGAAAAGCATACTATTATTAATATGAAATAAGTTCACTTGTTGTAAAATGCGAAGTCTTCAGAGCACAGCTTTTCCTTAAAAGCTGAATTTCTCTCAAGGGTATCTATCAGAGCCCCTCTTTTGCGCAGGACTATGGTGCATTCATCTTATTTGTTAGGGAAGTTTTCAAGTTATTGTAATGCAATGTTTCACTTCCTTATCTCATTAGACTTTAATAAATAAACCACAGGGTCTGTTAACAGGCAAGGCAAACAAAATCAATACAATATAATACAGCAATACAGTGCTTCTCCTTGTGATGCAACTTTATGTGTTTTAAAGTGCCCTGCCACACAAAATCGTTTTTTCTTGCATGTTTTGAAATATGCTAGTTCCATATGTGTTTGTTGATGTAAGTGAATGTGAAAATGAATCTGCTCCTCCCTGTCAGCTCTAGCCACTGAAAGGGTAAATAAGCAAGAGAAATCAGTCAATTACAAAAGCTGGTCATCTGATGTCGTGTCCTGAGTTCATTACTATTCATGAGCTTGCCCAGTTGCGCTGGGT
>NW_022605134.1:0-20085 GCF_008692095.1 Etheostoma spectabile | reverse complement strand
GTTCTGCTTCTCTTGCTTTCAGTGCATCAGGCTGCATGTCATGCATATCCAAGTAATTAGACTCAACAGGCTTTAGAGCAGAAGCTTCCATGTGTCTGGCTGTGTGCAAGTTGTCCTTTTTCAGTTTCACCACACTAGGTTGAACTGGCGGGATCAAAGGAATACCATATGTGAATTCTTCAATTGAGCATCATTGACTTTCATTTCTAAGTTTAGCTAGTCCATATGGAGTATTTTTTTTTTCAAATCTCTGAGAGCAGCTGCAGTGCACACGCATACAAGTATTCCACTGCTGCTGTACCATGGAAGTAATGGAAAACGATGCTTCTGAAACCTATGAAAGCAAGTGCATAGTGGAGACGAGTTTGTTTAATGGAATTCCAATTTTTGTTCTTATTTCTTCTAATGAAAGAGTCATTAAAGAGTAATTTACAAAATGTTTTTCACCAGCAGTGCATGACTCGACTACCCGCTGCACTGCAATTATCATGCAAAACACATTAGTAGGCTAATGTGCACCAGAATGAGTTGACTTGTTGCCTACTGTGATAATCTCCAAAGCAGGAGTGATCTGGGCCAATCCCCTCTGTGTGGTCATGGAAAGTGCCATATGACCCTGATGCAATCCTAGACCTGGTTATATATGTGCTATTAAATAGTCTGCTTTGGAGCGACCGCATGCTAGTTGTGTTTTTTTTTTTTTTTTTTTTTTTGTAGTGCACATATATGCATTTTTGGATGTTATGAGTATTATACGGTGATTTCCAAAGAAAGAAAGAAAAAAAAACATTTCATTGTTGTGTGGCATAGACAACTTCTAATATAACAAATGAGAATGAGTTAAATCCATCAAATTTGTTGTGTCTGTAAGCCCTCCATAATGAAATAATTGGACCACAGTTCAGGTTTCTATTTTTTATCTCATTCTGTGTGTTTATCCTGGAGTGAAAATGAAGACTCCAGCTTCCACAGTGACATGAAGGTAATATTTGGACTGTTTTCTCCTATTTTTAAGCCAGTATACAGACTACTTCTACCTTTATGTGGGGTTGCTGTAACACACATTGTTTATTACCTGGTGAAAAAGAGTAATGTTTGAAGAACGTTGAAAAAAATATTCTAAGCAACTGAAAAAAACTGATTTCATTTCTACCATTTTATCTTGTCCTCTGTTTTTTTGTCCCAGAAATATATTTCACAATTTTGATCAAAATGGAAGCGATTAGTTTTCTACAGGATGTGCTTTGTAATTCTGCTTCTCTCCTGCAATAGCTCCCGGCAATTACAGGAGAGAAGCAGGTCTGGTGTCAAGTTTAAATGGCCATGGTCAATCGCCATGGAGTATGCAAATGAGCAGTCTTCCTGACCTCTTGAAGTTAGAGCTACAGCCAACAAAATGTACTGCAACGTATGGTACGGAGAATAAAAAGCGGGAAAGGACACTGACTAGACACTATGATTTCCCTCTATCTTCTAATCAAGCTCGCCACCAAACTAGCTCTCCAGGGCTAATGTTTTTGCTAACACAACATTCTACGCAACAGTTGATATTTAATGTTGGAATAACTATTATTATTTTTACTAATTTACTGTGTACAATTGGTACACGTGTGCATTTATCAGATCAACTGAGTTTTACTTCCTATGGGACTTAATGTTGACCTTTCATTGGCTTGTTTTTTTTCTGGCATAAGGGACAAGGCAACTAATTTGACAATTCAGTCTGTTTGTACAGTTTGTACTGTTTTTTACAATAATGCTCTTGTTTAGGTATCTCATCTTTTCCTAATTTTAATCATTAGAATCCAATGTATTGTCCAATACTGTTGTCCAGTTTCACAATTCCTTTCAGTCCAACAGATCCTTCAACTTTAGTGAAAGTGTGCTTAGCCTGCAGCATAGCAGTGTATTACAGGCATAGTGAGGGCAGAAGCGTGACAACACCACACACATGCAGATACACACAAGCACCACAGTGCCCGATGTTTATGTTTCCTCTCTGAAGTAAACATTAGGAGCATGAAAGCCCTTTTAGGGCTGATTATGAGTGGAGAGGTGCTGTGAGTCTCCAGTGAATACACACACCACACACACACACACCCACACACACCACGCAGAGAAACACACACATTCTCAAGAAAACTCATTGTAAGTGGGCATGCCTTGCTCCATCTGCTTCATAATGGATACTTTAAAGTTGAGAATTACAACCAATATAGAGGCAACAGAAAGGCACTGGCTATTAGTTTTGCACTGCATCACACTGACCCTGGTAGCCTAAGTCACATATCATTTCACACTTAATAAAAATGCTGCCAAAACTAAACACACCAGTTTTTTATTTTTTATTTTATATTTGATCCTATTGAATTTCATCACAATCTCTCACCAAAATGTCTCTGGCCAGTAGAAAAGTGAGGAAAACAGTTGTGCAAGATGTCAGCCAAGTGTTAGTTTAAATGAAATGGGACAAATGAGAAATAAAAATGAGAGAGAGAGAGAGAGAGAGATGAATGTGTGTCTGGTGGGGGAGGGTGGAGGGTGTCTGGTCAGACCAAGGGGAACTGCCTTTTCACAAACCAGATCAGCCATCCAGACTCCATCGCTGTTGTGTTTCTCATAGACAGAGGAACACGCAGCTGAGCATTGTTGACCGATTGGTTTCCATGCAAAAATTCTCTTGGTCAAGTAAACAAACAAGCAGGCGGCTTTAAATTCAGCAACAGTCTTTTGCCTGGATGTAGATGAGACAGAAGCACAGAGGAACCAATCAAATCTAGTAGGGGTGTTAAGAAAGGGCCTAGTTAACAACTCACAGTGGGTTTTCCTTGTATCAGCTAAAAAACCTATATAAAAGCGGAACGTTGAGTAATAGACATTTCTACCAATGGGGTAAACAAGATTACAATAGGTTTCTTGTAACTAGAATAAAAATCTGGCCACCACATAACAATAAATTATCTTAAAAGTAGGTGGAAAAAAAAAGAAGATAATATTCTCCTCCTACTGTACATCTGATACCTGCATTCATTTTTGTTGGCCACTTTGGAGCAGCGCAAACAAACTACAAACACAACTTTGACAAAAAATGTTGACTGACTCCAAAATTACAAGATGGCAGCGCCCGTGACTTGGGTATTTTGGCATCCCTTTTGTACAGTGGGAGAAATTGGAGACTTGTCGTCCATCGTTATTTTTCTGTCTACGGTTTACACATTCATCAGACACAGAGCGACAGAAGCATTTATTTGGAGTCCACCTGATGAATCTTAATCCAATATTCACTCTCCTTTTAGCTCCTGGTGGAAATATCTGTCTCTTTAGATGTTAGATGCTCCACTAAGTTGGACTATAAAACCAAAACAATGAGCTAAGAATGCAATAAACCTCTGGAGCTGAGGGGAAATGTGTTTTGTTTTTGACTGAGCAACACCTTTCATAGAACACATAGACTTTCGATACATTTTGAATACAAAAATATTGATGAGAGCAGCTTTAAAAGTGTTGAAGTGTTGTTTGTCTTGCCAACATTTAAACCGGTCTGAATCTTGAATAAATAAGCAATCTTGTTTTCTCTCTACTGTATTTGAAGTCTGGGATGTTATAAATAGCTTATGAATATATCATTACAATTCACTGTCTTAAAACATGTTGAATGCTCTAAAGCAAATTGTCCTACATCCTGAAATAAGATATTCTGACTTCCTTGAATGGATGTCATGATTTGAAGAACAAAAACATGTAATTTAGTGGAAAACAATTCCATAAAGACAAAGAGAGATGTCAGCAGAGTGTTGCTGGTTTGAAATGCAGACAAAAAAATAAAAATAAGTGAGAGGATTGATGAAAACCATGTGAGCCTTTTTTGAAAGGTGAAAGAGAGCTTCGACCTCTCAAGAACACATCATTAGATCCTGCAGCTGTTTATCATACTGTATCTCTCTTATTACAGCTGACTGTCCCCAAGTTTCATGGAGCAACAAAGGGAAAATGCCAAGGACAGTCAATGGACAGGACCCAGGATATCATGATACTATCCACAATCCTTCATTCATGCTTGAAATGTGCTCTGTAGATCTACTAGATAGTCAAGCATCTAGCTCAGTCTAAAGATGTTGACTTATTTATGAGGGCAATAAACCTCCCCCCTCCCGTCATCCTTGAGAAAGCACTTGTGTTGTCACAGTCATCTCTTCTGTCCTTCCATTTGTAAATAAAAATTACATGTTATGAATACAACAGCAAATTAACTCTCCAGCGTGTCAGATCACAGCAGGATGGTTCATGTTGACACTTGTCATAGGCTCACCAAAGAAGCCTGTCCATCTGTCTTAGCACCTTTAAGTGTACTGCACTAAGCTGTGACACAATATGTACCTCTGTCCATCTACCTTTCCGTTCTGAGGCTTTCAGCCGTTGCCACGGTAGCCTTCCTCCCACCGCCCCATTATCCCAACCACCCCTCACAACATACTTTTACAGTCTACACACAAACACACAGGGCTCCAATGAATGAATCCTTCTGTATCAACAGTACACTGGCCGGTTTGGCACAATGATCGGACTGAATAATTCAGCCAGAGAGGAGATGGCAAAGAGTGGAGAGGAGGAAAGGTGGAGCTGAGATCAGAGGCGAAAAACACCAGGGGAACGGCTGGACAGGAGAATGGTAGTTTGCCAAGAGCAGAGGGGAGACACAACGATCAAACTTGCTGAGTCAAGAGTGAGAGAGGAGCTGTGTGTGGTTCTGACAATACAAAGGGTCCTTTGTGCTGGCCAGCGCAGATGCCTGTGCACAACATACTGGGACGACTGAGCCGTGCCAGACTCTGCTGCCCCCTCTATCCACACTGCTCTGTTTCTCTTCTAAAGTGTTTTGGAAAATCACTTCACATTGTAGTCAACAGCTGAACCAACATTCAGTTAGTAATTATTACATGTTACATTGTGCCATCAACTTGCGTAATCCATCATCACGGCTCTTATGTTTGGAACATGTAGCAAAGCTAGCTCTCAAAAAAAATCTGGGGACTCATTTGCCAATTATGCAACGTGACTTTGGGGTAATATGTTTTTTCAGCAGTTGCATTACACTAGCTTAACAGTGTATTTTCTGGTCGTTTTCATGCTTATTTCATTCTGATAGTTTGGTTCATACTGTAAATGTGGGTTGTAGCAGCTGTTACATGGTGGGATTGGGTTCCCTCCTCATGTCAGGATTCTGACGCAGGCTGTGTTTGTTCCCTGAATCTTGGCTGCATCACTGTCTGTCTCATAGTGCAATCTGAGACCACCATTTCCATCTGACAACCAAGATTTCACAACATTATCTCGCAATTGTCAATGAGACAGCCAACATTCACACAGTTTAAAGAGCCCTTAAAGTCTTTTTCTCCTTAGTTTACAGAGCTGTGGCACTGGCAACGTCATAACACAGACAACCAATTGCAGGCGATACTGTAGCACTTGCACCATCTCAACTGTGTTATTTGTCCTCTAAGGTGAGTGTAGTGTTTATGAACGACACACTACACTCATTGGACTGAACTCTGGTGGGCATGAGTCCGTCTACAGACAGGTGACTGGCCACCTTGTGACCTGGTGCAGTCAGAACAACTTGGAGCTAAATGCTCTGAAGACAGTGGAGATGGTTGTGGATTTTAGGAAAGACAAAGATCCACCTGCTCCCATCAGCCTGGGTGACTCCAAAGTCAACATTGAGGAGTCCTTCCGCTTCCTGGGCTCCATTATCTCCCAGGACCTCAAGTGGGACCTGAACATCAGCTTCCAAGTCAAAAAAGCCCAGTAGAGGGTGTACTTCCTGCAGCAGCTGAAGAAGTTCAACCTCTCAAAGACAATGATGGTACATTTCTACACTGCAATTACTGAGTCCATTCTCAACAGCTCCATCACCATAGCGTATGATCCACTCTGCTGAGAAGGTGATTGGCTTTAAACTGCCATCTCTCCAGGACCTGCCTGCCTTAGCGTGCTAAGGCAGGCAGGCAAAGATTGTAGCAGTTCCCTTTTTACCCCAGACACAAACTGTTTGAACCCCTCCCCTCTGTCCATCAGGACCAAAACCTCCCACCATAAAAACGGTTTCTTCCCCTCAGCAGTAAGCTTCACCACCAAATCCCCGAAGCCCCACTGACATTGAACCTTAATCCTACATTCTGTCCTCTGCACATTCTATACTTCCTGACTATTTGCACATCCCTCTACTTTTTTGTACATCCTGCACTAACCATACAGCCTCTTTTTCTTTCTCAATGTTAATAGTTGTATGTATGTATGTATTTATGTATATACGTACTGTATGTATGTATGTATGTCTGCATGTCTGTATGTATGTATGTATGTATGTACTATAATGGATGGATGTATGCATGCATGCATGTTTGTGTTATGTATGTATGTATGTATGTATGTATGTATGTATGTACTGTATGTGTTTTTGTTTTTGTATTGATTGTTTGTTTATTATATATATGTATTTTTATGTATGCACCATCAAAAGAAAAGAAAGGTTAAAAGAGGAGCTTGTGACCAGATTTTGTTACTGTATGTAAAAAAAGACAAATCAGATATAATGTAGAACTTAAGGAAAATTAAATAATATGACTATGCAAGGTACATGTTACAAGTGCTGTGTGGATTAAAAAGGCAAATCAATATTTCTACACACTATGCCTATTTTTGTAGTATCACAACAACAAACGCTCTGCTCCTGTCTTTTGGACATATGAGGCCGCTAGCCTTTTGCAGGCAAAGCAATCTACAGCAAAAAAAGAAGCTGTAATGCAAAGTGTTACTGCAATGCCTTGATCACATTAAGGCTTACAGTGGTGCTCAAGTTTACATACACATGCTTAGTTGACTAAAAGAGAATAAAAAAATCATGTTTTGAAATTTATTTAATACCTAAATTAAAAATGAGGTAAAATCCACCTTTAAGGACACCAATTTTCTTTGTGAAGAATACGTATTGTAAATAAATAAATGTTCTTATTTAAAATACAGGGGTCATAAGTATCATACCCTATTTTAAATTCCCATAGAGGCAGGCAGATTTTTATATTAAGGCCAGTTATTTCTGGATTCAGGATATTTGCATCCTGATAAAGTCCCTTGGCCTTTAGAATTAAAATAGCCCCACTCATCCCATACTCTTCACCATGCTTAGATAGGCATGGTTTTTATTTCAGTTAGACTAATACCTGGTTTGATTTGCATTGAGAGATGATTTTATAGAAAGTATCCCATGCCTATCTAGCATGGTGAAAGTATGTGAGGATGCTATTTTAATTCTAAAGCCAAGGGAACTTTATCAGATGCATAATATCCTGATCCGGAAATCACTGGCCTTAATAATAAAATCTGCCTGCCTTATGGGAATTTAACATAGGGTATGTATCTTATGACCCTGTATTTTAAATAAGAACATTTATTTATTTACATACGTTATTCTTCACAAAGAAAATTGTGTCCTTAAAGTTGGATTTACCCATTTTTTAATTTAGGTATTAAATAAATTTCCAAACATGATTTTTTTATTCCTCTTTTTAGTCAACTTAAGCATGTGTATGTAAACTTTTAGCACCACTGTAGTTATCTCGTATGTGCAAAAACCTCAAACCTGGTCTTTCAAACCAGAACAAAAGCTTAGTATGGCAGCAGTCATTGTTGTAGCTGGAGATCAACACACATGCAGTTACCAGTGGTGCTATGCAGTAGTACAGTACCCATGCATGAATGCAGCGCTAACTTACGTGGCAACCTGATGCATGACCTTGGTGGAGGTGTCCTTTCAACGTGTCCTTCAGATTGTCCTTGAAGTTGCTGAAGAACTTTCCCCGCTCCTCCCTTCACACCATATCCAACAGTCCTCCGCCATAATTGGCCCCATTTCTGGGACAAATACCTTTAGTCAATCAGAATCAACAGGGAAAACTAATACACACACAGTGAGGAAGCCAACAGAGAGGCACACTTCCATGCAAAAGTACAGATTAAAAAAAACAACTGCTATCTTACTTTTTCAATAGAATAATAATTGCTGTTGTTCTATGCCGACAACGTTGTTTAAGAATGTATACAATGCTCAATTAAATAAATAATTGTGATCCTTTAATTACAAACTGGAGTTTAGAAGTTCTCGATTGACTTCAGTGATGAACATATGAGTAACTGCACAACACGCACAAGGTGTGGAAGGTGTGGAGAGAATGATAGACAAGGACACAAGAGACAAGACATAATAAAATGCATACCATCTGGAGGTGTGTGTATATGTGTGTGTGTGTGTGTGTGTGTGTCTGTATGTGTGTGTGTGTGTGTGTGTGTGTGTGTTGCAAAAGAACCAAGTGTCATCTTAGTCAGCACCCCTACGGTTATATGAGATTTTCTCGTTTCTCTCTTTGTCTGTCCCTCTCCTACATGTATACACACTTACATGTATCAACTATAATGGCTTCTCTTGAGATGTAACTTGGCAGTACAGGCATTCAACATGACGCACATTCTGGGTTGGACCATTCAGTAATAAACAGCTGTTTGCATAGATAGAGTTTGGGTTTAATTATTTCACAATATAGTTCATTAAAAATCCCCAAAAGTTTTAAGTAGGATATCTACAGTCAAATGGTGGGAGAAAAAAGTCTGGAAAGCTAAAGCCGATTCATGACCAATAGTTTAGGGTCGATTTCACCTGATAGCAGCACTGCAACCCCCCAGATGTATTATACATGATCTGACTACATCATGTGTTTAAGCAGCCCAGCTCACTTTAGTTTGTTACTCATCAGGGGGGAAAAAAATTCACATCACCATTAGCAAAGTACCAGGTACCTTTTTTGGTACCACCTATTTTTAATTTTTATTTAGTTAGGGAAGGTTCACTGAGAGGAAGCCTCTCTCTCACAGTTCCACATTCATACCTGGAAGCTGCCCATACAACCGTAGTCTGGCATCAATAGCTGTTTACTTACATTTACTTTATGAGTGACAGTGGGAAGCTCTGCCTCGTTTCATGACTGAATATGAAACTGTTCACAGTGTTGAGGTTCTTTCGTAGACATTCACAGTGAACAGAAGGTTAAAGTTGAGATGGATTTGCAAGTGGTGTGTTACTGGAAATAGCCTTTATTTACTTGCTTCATGTTGTGTTCACTATCAACAATCTCTATTTCATCCCATGCTGACCATAGTCAGCATGGGATGATCATAGTACTGCGTAACTACATTGGCTGTGTGCGTAGGCTTCATTCTACACTATTAGCTCATAATGCACAGCTGTAAAAAAATTACCATCAGCATGTGTAACTCTTTGTTTTTTTTGTTTTTTTGGGGCATTTAAGGCCTTTAATAACAGGATAGTTGAGGATATGAAGGGGAGTGACATGCAGCAAAGGGCCGCAGGCCGATTCAACCCGGGCCGGCTGCGTCGAGAAGTAAACCTCTATACATGGGCACCCGCTCTAACCACTGAGCTATCTGGGAGCCCGTAACTCTTGTTTTACAATTAGTTCAGCTAGGAAAGAAGTTGAGAGTGTACCACCGATGTTCATCCGCCAATAAGAGGTCAAGTTGAACATGACATCGAGGTAAGGCATAGGATGAGACAGTACAGTGTCATTATTAGCTGGAAGTTAGCTGCAATTTGTTTAATGTTATTGCCACTAAGTACATAACCTAAGAGGACTAGCTAGTTGGCTATTACAGGTAATTTTGCTTCATGCTGGAGGGCCACTGTGCCTTTTTCTGTGTGGATCTGTTTCTACTACCATGAGTTGTTCTTCCTATGTGAGAAGCCCGTATGTGTGTCCAAAACAATCATATCGCCTTCTCTTTAATGAAGAAATAACTAAATTCAAATGTTGGGTCAAGCTCAGGTCTCACATATGTGGAGGCAGGCCGTGCCCTTCATAGTATCTCCACGTATAATGCTGATGTTATCACAGTGATTTTCAAGTTTTTTACAGAAGAAAATCCTCTGAATGTGCCAGCTTTTTTTTGGATAAATCTTAATGATTTTGTGGTGCAACGAAGGGGCACATTTTAGATTGATTTTAACAGCAGACTTTCACACTTACTCACAAAGACATCACCACACTGTCTCTGAGGAAATCTGCTGGCTGCTGAGACAGTGTTTCCCAATTAATCATAAACAGAAACTGCTAAACTCTTTCAAAAACCTTGTCTACTTTTTATCCCTCTATTCCTCTCTCTTTCTCTGTCTGGTTTACTCCATCCTGTCCTCAAAGAACTGAAATGACAGGGATTCTTTTCTGAAGAATAAAGCTCCTGCTTGTTGAACTCATCCAGCATATGATCCTCAGAAACTTCCAAAACTCAAATATAACTTTGCCTATGACATACAAGATGTCACTGTTAACTGAACAGACATTCACACAGTAACTGATTTTTTTGCTGCATTAAGAAAGGTTAAATACAGTACCTCAAACAAATATATATGTCAACGGGTCTCAAGTTGGGCTTGACACAACATGTAAAGGATTGTCAACCTACTAATTCTACAAGGGACATTTTCTACTAGGGCCGTTTTTACTCACTTCAGAACGGATATAATAATAAAACTATTTATAGATGATCTACTGCAAGATTTCTTTTAAAGAATTATGATTATATAGCCTTCGTTCCATTTCATCTTGACTTTTTACTGTACTTTATGTATTTTATTATTGTTTTCTACCTTCTTTTTTCTGTTTATGTATCTATATATTATTTAGTTATTTACTTTTTTCCCAAGTAAGATTATGATGTTCTCTGGATGGAAATGCACATCTTTTGTATGATGTATGATGCCAAATTATTAAATCTTGTATAACATGTTTGTAAAATTTGCAAAATAAAGATGTGACCAATATGACCTTTACCCCAGCCAAGAAAATAGTCAACTGAAGAGAATAGCGAAAAAACACTAAAACTGGAGTCACAGTATGACATTGTTAGTTGGAAACTGACCATGTAAGCACAATATAAAATACCTAAAACAAAGTAAAGCCTATATACTGCACCACTGACTTTATCACATCTGTGTCTTTGAACCTGAAACCTTCAGCTAACCGCAGGCTTTATTTTTTACATCTTGTGAAACTGTGTTGCGCAGATGCATTGTCCTTGGCTTTTGAGGTAAAATTTGTTTGTGCTTCCGACATTTTTATCTTGGTTTATCTGTAAAGCAGAAAATGTCAACACTTTGTAAGAGAAAAAAAAGGAAGATAACATGCAGCGAAAGCTGAGCCTCCCGATAAAAAAAACATGTACTTTGTATTTGATGTCTACTAAATCGAGAATAACCCTGTTAACTGTTGATTGAATGTAATTCTATATCACTTTATGTGTTGATTGTATCCTGGGCTAAGCCAATTAACCTTAATTTGCAGAGAGTAAGATAAGTAGGTCAATATTTCTCTGATGTCTGCACACTAATATGAAGCTACAGTCAGCAGCTGCTTAGCTTATCTTAGCAAAAAGACAGGAGGAATAAGCTAGCATGGCTCTGTCCAAAGGTCAAAATCCGCTTACTATCACCTCCAAAGCTCTAAAGCCCACTAATAAACATGTTAGATCTTGTTTGTTTTATCCATACAAAAATTAAGTCTGAAGGCAGATTTTGTTATCTTTAGAGCAACCAGGCAAGCTGTGTCCCCCTGTTGTCAGTCTTAATGCTAAGCTAAGCTAACAGGCTGTGCAATGTCACTTTATCTTAACTGTACAGACATGAGAGTAGTATCAATCTTCTCAACTAACTCTCGACAAGAATTAGAATAAGATTTCCCAAAATGTTAAACTATTCCTTAATTATGTTAACTGCATTGAAACTAAAATGTTCCCCTTACATTTTTCAGGCAATACTGTAATTTCACCTGCACATTTTGGTCTATTTTTAACCTTCTTTTTCAGCCTGACAGTGAGCATGACAGGGTGTATTAGGAAAACCTGCATCCTGCTATGCCTTGAAATCAAGAGCTATATGATCTTAACCTGAATCTGCCAATCATGTTCAGATGCCTGCACAGGTAAAGAGGAATCTGTTTGTGATGAAGGAAAGATGTGCTACAAATAAATCTCACTAGAACTGTTCCACAAAATAGGACCAGGCCAATAGCTCACCCCTCCTCCCTTCTCAACTGCCTCCTATTGCTTTCACAGAGTCGACCAATAGCAAGAGAGAGGGGGGAGAGAGAGAGAGAGAGATGACTGAGGGAGAGGAAAAGAGAAAGACAGTTCTTGTTATGTCTAGAGGGATCAGTGGCCTGTCTGAATATGCCTCCCTCCTCCTACAGCCACAAACATTTATCCCTCAATGTCCGGCTTGGGGTGTATAACACAGATGGATGCGTGCACACAACAGTAAAGCTTGACAAGCAAACACACTGCTCTGCACTGCACTGCACTCGATCTCAGTGTTACTACTACACTGTGCCGGGCCTTGTTGTGTCCTGGACCCGAATGACTGCGGCGTCAACCCCGATATCTAATCTGCTTAATTATAGATGCTGCTGATGAGACAAGGATGTGTTTGCCTAATCATCTACTAAGAGAATTCCACTGCTTTGAATGACAAGCAAGGTCTTACAGGCTGCTAAACACATGATGACACATTATTAAAAGATGTGACTGCAACTGTAGGTGCAAGCTAACGGTCAAACACTCAAAGAACATTGTTGTATGAAAGAGCTGACATTCTAAACTTCCTCTGTACATTCACATTATTTTGATACCTTTAGTTTGAAACTATGGTGAGGCAAACACGTGCCTGGATTGACCTTGGATACTCAAGCAAGACTACAAGCATTTTTTTGCAAGTATTCTTCAAAATAGATTGTGCATCTTAACCATTACTAAACATTGTTATTTGCAAAACAAGGGACCTAATTATGACATCCATGATTTCTGCTTTATATAAGTGGTGTCCTAAGCTTGTAGTGTCCAAGCAAGCTCATAAATGTCTTTACACAGTAGCGAGATGACAGCCAATGAGTTGAGAGAGAGGGAGATGGGGAACAAAGTACAATGAAGGCTCCCGGACAAACTCAATCTGGGATGTTGCGGCTCAAGTTCAGCCCCCTAACCTATGTAGGCCACCAGGGTGCCGCAAACTGCAGTATGTTAATAGCTGAATGATAAACTGAATCCATCACATTGAGAGTCAGGCTGATTCACTACTATCAATCAAAATATAAACAAGGCCACTTAGAGGGGAGACCCTGCCTTATTCACAAAAAATACGTAAAGTAATATTGTTGACAGATGAGCAGAGCTGGAGACCATGTTGAAGATTCATTTTGCTCTCAGTACCTTGGCTAGATGATGAACCAGGGCTTATAGGCTACAATTGCTAATTTGTATCAGTTTCTTCAACAGTAACAGGCTATGAATCCAAAAGTGGTACCCCTTTTGTTAGCTAGTACACAACTGGCATTGAGAATTTATATAGTCTGGACCAGGGTTCGCTTTTTGGCTGGGGACCATTTAAAATGAAGCAGCAAATGCTTGTGGTATCAAAGTTAAATATTTCTTGAATTGCTTTGTTGACATTGCTTTATTAGAATAACTGTTAGAGGCCCGAAAGATAAGACTTTGTAAGATTGTAAAATCCAAATTTCATGATATTTTTCCTCTCCATTAATTACTTAAATCATGTGAGCAAAGGTTTCAAACCAGGGTTACAAGGGTAGGGCTAGCATGTTTGGAGACAAATATTGTAAAATCTGAAATCTCTCTAGCTAACTGCAAATTGCTGCTAATCAATGTTGCCTTCAGTCCATTGATTGACAAGACGACATGTGGACCTTTTTGAATAGCTGGCCTCTATTTGATCATCCTAATCAAAATTATTAGCTGTGTGTTTATGACTTCTTTATAACCAAATGGATCTATGTTATGTTGTCTCCTTCTATGTCCTCCCTGCGTGGTTTCCATCCTGAGTTTGATACTGTATAATAGATTACAGTGTGAACCAATTTGCTTCTTACATTTCTGCTCTCCTGTAAATCATGTGCTTTCCCTCTCTTTTATGTTGTATCTATGTCTCTGTATATCTGTGTTAATGTGTTAGCTTGTATATGTGCCTCTCTGCCCGTGGCCAGATGGATGTGGGAGTGTGCAGACTGTGTGCCAGATACAGTGACAAACCTTGCTAATACAGACACCAGAGGGAGGCTCTGATACAGGCTCCATCAGGTAATACAGTAGCAGCAGAGAGCCCAGCCACTGACAGTAAGATAGGGCCGGACATCAACAGAATCTTTGTTGTTGCCAGAAAGATCAATGAATGTTTCTCCCTTCTTCTAGAGTGCCAACCTTTACCCTTTGGTATAAGGCTGTGTTTGAATGGGACAGACGGATCCACGGACATATGAAAAAAGGCACACATGTACATGAAAGAGACCATCCGTAAGACCGGGCAGCCAGACAGACATCTGACACTGGAGCCCCCTCCTCCACCCCCACCCTCCTCTATCACCACCACCCAATCCCCTTCCTTCATTGACCCTGCCACCCTCCTCATCCGGCTTCTTTTGTTTCACTCTAATGTTCATCCCTGGAGGCTGGCTGACTCCACAGAGCCTGCAGTGAGGTGAACACAGACTTCACTTTACTGTAAATACTCAAAGTAACAGACTTCCCTATTAGCCTGCATTTACTGCAAATACTATAATTACCGTCATTATATTGTATTAGCAGTAACATTGTCCTTTTTTACTGTAAACGGCATGATGCTCTAGGATAAAAAAGGAAAATAATTTTGTAGATATTGCACAAACACTGAGTTGGCTGTTCACATATGAAACATTTAATTTAGTTACTTGGAGATAGCCTGGGAGATGGGGGAGGGGGGAGCCCTTCATCTGGGTAAACTAATATGTGTTTTAAATAATGTTTTAGTTTGATGTTTGATAAACTGTGGTGTCTTGTATGGGATATTGTGATCCCCTATATATGGGCCAAATGTTTGGCATAACACACACAAACTAAGTAGTATTAGTATTACAGTTATAGAAGTAGTAATTGTAGTAGTGGCGCGCAGCAAAGGTTGCAGTAGTAACATCATAAAAGTATTTTTCTTTTCCAGAGGACAAATTGATCTCAATGAGGATAAAGTGTCAAAGCAAATGACCTACATAAATGAAATCTAAAGCATTAACGAATGTGTCATCAGATTAATGATGAACATTTTAGTTTTAATTAGATACATTAGGTTTATAATCCATCACTTATGGCCAATTGACTAAACTTCTCAACTGAGAGTACTTTGTGCTTCTGCTGCCTAAACGGAAGCAGCATTTATTCTCTTAACTAATTAGATGAGATTACTTGTAAAACAATTTCACATTAAAAGCCCATATAAAATATTAATTACGCTATAAAATGTGGTTTATATTGCTGACAACTGGCTGGAAATATTTTGTATACATTTGCATATGTCAATACATTATGGACGCTATAATAAAGTGTGTGTTAATATGTGTAAACAAATTATTATGAGCATTCATGCAAATGTTTATAGCCAACTTTACACGTATTAAATAACTTTAAGTCTAGTCTGAACTTATGTCAAATGCTTTGGTAGGCTATTGGTTTCAGAGATGTACAGACTGGTTAGCACTGTATGTAAGAACACACATAAGCAGACAATTATAATATAAAATGTTACACCAAACCAATTGCACTAGAACATGTCTGAATCTGTTCTGCAATGCATATAATAGCCCAACAATCCATTAAGGTGGGTCCGGGAGTCACTATGAGCCCCGGAGGCGAATCCAGGAGGTGCAAAGCATCGATGTATACTTTCACTATTGTTAGCCATTGTGTTGCCCATTGCTTCCCCTGTGCTCGCCAGGACGGTTACAGGCCACGCTACTGCGTAAACTCGTCACATGTTATACTCAAGCACTCTTCACGTTGGCGTGCAATCGCTATCCAAGTTCCCGGGCGGTGAGTACTCTTACCTGAGCTGTCCATGTGCTGCAGTCCTCCTCTCTCAGCGGGCCTGCTTCGGTCCAAGGGTGGCCGCTCTGGAGCCTGCCAGTGTGACGCCGCCGCCGCCGCCGCCGCCGCCGCCGCTGCTTCCTCTGCCGACACTGAAGCTATCTCCGCCGCTATCGACCAACTGCAAACATTCATAGCCATCGTAACTGTCTTTTTCTTGTAGGCCCCCAGCAAGCTCATTACCGAAGCGCACACAAAATAGAAATAAAGGACAAAAGAAGCTCCAAAGACGTATAGGCTACGCTGCGACGTCGCCGCCGCCACCACCACAGCCGCCGCTGCTACTACTGCTGCTACAACTACTGCTGGGTAAACCCCATGTCCGTGGAGGAGAGGACGACCGCTCCTCTGTTTTCTAGGGGAAAGAATTATGCCGGGTGCTCTTTCTCTCTCTCGCTCTCTCTCCTCTCTCTCCTCTCTCGCTCTCTCTCTCTCTCTTTCTCTCTGTTTCTGTCTATCGCCTCCACTTTTCTCGGCAGCACCGCATTTTACTACGACGCTTCAGCTGCTGCTGATGCTGCTACTGAGTGCTGTAGTCCCCGACTGTGTAAGGGGAAATCCGCCCCAACGCACAATCCTCCCATGCCATTGCTGCATCTATTATTCACATACTCTAATCAGAATACCCTATAGGCTTATTTTTTCCTAAGCTCAGCAATAAAGGACATTTTCATGTGACGAATCAAAAATACAGAAGAAAAAAATAAGGTCCTAAAAATGTATGAAGATATCATGAAGTTAAAGCACCACTACATACTAATTCCCCATCAGTATATTTTGGAATATCATTGTGAAATCAATATAAGTAGGCCTTAAAATGGCACTTTAAAATCTCTATGTTATATTACTGTGTGTGATGTCATTAAATTTGCTCACATGCCCCTATGTAAAATAAGTAGGATCCCAATTTTACAGTTCCTATCTGGGTGAATTTCCCTTATAAGGTTCTAATGTCTATGGGCTTCTAGCCATTATGATTGTCCTTTGTAGTGATGTTAACAGCACTTGTTCTACCCTGCAGTTGTTCCACTAATATTGCCAGCATTACGTAATTAGCCTACAACATTTAAGAACGTAAAAAGCTATGACATTATTTTCATTATTAATGATCATTGATTATTTTCTTGACTAATCAATGATTCATTATGTCTAAATTTCAGAAAATTGGGCTAATGCCTCTTACAACATTTCAAGTCTTTAAATTGCTTGTTTTGTCCAACCATCAATCAAAAAAGTAAGTTAAAATTACTAAGTTAAATAAAAAATGTACTCACTGTACCTGCAAATGTTTGACATTTTTGCTTCAAAAGCAACTCCAATGATTTGTCGATTATCAAGTAGTTGCCAAGTTAACTGCTCAACTTAAATGGAAGACAGATGCTGTATAGATGAGTGGTGGATGGTGTCTGCTGCAACCATTACTGTACATTTACTGTACAAGAGGCACAGGTCATGATGGTTTAAAATGTACTAAAAAAAGAGTGGACCATCCATTAATAACATTAAAAGTCCTTTGGGAGAAGTTGTAGAGCCATAAAGAAACTTTGAGATTGTTAAAATAAAACTATGACCTGCTTTCTTGTGTAAACATGGAGGGAATTATGAATCTGGGCCTACAATACAGAACAATATTAGTTGAGTCCTGTTCTGAAAATGAACAAGGACCCCTGGCTTGTCATAGTAAAAAAAACATTGCAAGACAACAGCACCATACTTTGTCAGGAAAGGAAACTCACTCTGCATCAAAGGAATTTTTTCTACTCGACTAATTGCAGCTTTGAATCTTAATAGGCTCTTTGTAATGTAATTAAACTCCACAGATTTGAAATTTCCACTCCAAATTTGTTATTTTAGCTCCACGTTTTTGTGTAATGACCCTGGATCCATGAAGGACAAACACTGACCACTGATGGCATGCTTCCTTCTTGGCCTTGTCCCCTGGCAACGAAAACCCTGCATAGTTTTTGAAAAGAGGACATGAGCCTGGGAAACTGTTTCGGAGAGCAGACGGGGATTCAAAGCGGGAACAGAATGTCCAAAAGGGAGGAAAGATACCCCCGCCATCACCGGACGCAAAGTGCTGCCGCTCTATGTTGGCATGGAGCTTCCTGTCCCAGCCGTGCCTACCAATATTTACCCCTTGATGCCCGTATGAGTGGGACTGTTTAGGATGCAGCATGCAGGTGCGGTAAGGACGTCACAAACTTTGCCACGATCAAAGGTTTACACATGAAGACAAAAAAAAACCAATCAAAACATAAATAGCTGAAACAATTTGTATAATCATTGTTAGTCTATGGACAGAAATTGTGAATCATTTCCAGAAACATTTGTCAAATATTCAACAGTTCCAGCTTCTCAAATGTGAACATAGTTGCTTTTCTTTGTCGTTTATCATAGTTAATTGAATATCTTTGGGTTTAGGACTGTTGCATAGACAAACAAGAATGTCAAGTGTTTGCTTTGGCTCTGGGAAAATATAATGGCCATTTTATACACAAAAATAATAATAATGAATTGGGAAAATAATCAGCCCTGAAAAGAAAATTGAAAACTGCACTTTTCACTTATAAAACGCATATAGGGTATTATTTTGGCTAACATCAGACCTCCATCTTTATTTGAAAATCATTCATAACATTTCAAGGCTTGTATGATGGATGCTAGCTTTCCCTTATACGTGTTGGGCAACCATTGCATAAAGGCTTATGGGACATGGCTCACAATGTATTTTTTGTATTAAACAATAGAAAATCTTATGATGATGTTTGAGGCATTCATGTAAAACCCTCTTTAATAATTCCTAAATGGCCTTTACATGTATGCTTGGTGCCATTTTATGACATTGCTGTAACGTGATAGTTTACTGACAATGGCCTTGTGTCTCTTCATTGGTTTTTACCATCACACTCAAGGTAGATTGAGGATTAATGATTATCCTCATAACAGTTAAAGCAGACTGCAGGAATCTGCCGGATCAGCTGTAGGACACTTAACCACGGATTCAAGTCCACTGTCTGTCTTGTTGAGTCTGTGAGACTTTAGATCATGTAATCCAAGATTGTTGTTCTGCGTGGTAAAAACTGAAACGTGACACGCATGGGCTGCTACCTGTCTTCATAGAATACAATGGCATTCATGCTGCCCTGGTTTGCTACTACCACTGAGCTGGCGGGAGGGCGACGTTAGGAATCCAAACAGTGTGTGTTCTGTTGAAATGGCACTGAGCACAAAAACCTGTTACTTATTTACTAATTCCAAGGCTTAAACCCCTTTTATTTGTGCTCTTTTAAATGCACTATAACAGAGGCACGCAAATAGAATAATCTATTCATTGGTTGAACTTAAACGCTTTAAAGAAACTAATAACATGTCCCAGTCCTTATCCTATGTTGTTATTATGTATCTCTTTACTTACTAAATACGTGTTTTTTTAGTAGACATGAACCCATTTTTGTTCATGTCTATATTTTTGAATGACTCTAAGTGTATATACTCATGTGCGTACTAAAGTAATTTTAAGAAAGTTACACTTGAGTATTTAAATGTTCTGCTACATCTATATTTATTTGATAACTTTAGTTACTTTGCAGATTCAGAATAAGAAAACAAAATAGAATCATCAAGAAATCATGGAATTGCTACTTTTTAGAGGCCAAATGAACAAGGTGACTCAATGGCTGATGATCAGAGCGTGAAACCACACCAAGCTGCATTAAGCTGCTCACGTGACGTGCGTGACGTTGTGGGAATGTGACGCTGACGGCAATACGACAGGAGAGGAGCTGCTGCCCTCTCAGCCATCCTGGATGATGACGATTGGGATTCGGATAATACTGACGATCGACATACAAAGACATCAGTCAGGTCATAATGGCAATAATAGCTACCGATGAAGAAAAACACCGTCCTTTTTATATTCATTTGGATATGGTGTCCTAAAGTGCCGTTACCGACAGCTGACAGAAAAAACATCACTAATCTCAAACCGGCAGCCTTCACCTTGTTAATTCAGTCTAGTCCTCAGGATGTCATTTATAAAGCAACAGTAATGATATGCCA